>NW_024038013.1:0-107134 GCF_016077235.1 Cyprinodon tularosa
GTTTTAAACTGTTGTGCATTAAAACAAAAGTTTGGTTTGTGTGTATCATCCCAGTCACAGGGATCCGTGGAACGAGCTAACGGGATCCTGAAATCGAAGATTGCTAAGATAATAGCTGACAGCAACAACCGTTTGACTTGGGTGGACGCCTTGCCTGTTGCATTAATGGCAATGCATTCTCAAACTAACCGCATAACCCATCTTACTCCTCATGAAATGCTTACAGGTCGACCAATGCCTCTCCCACAGGTTCGAGGACCCCAGCTGGCGGAGATTTCCCTAGCACAGCTTGAGCGTGAAATGGGGGACTACCTCAGGTCCTTAACCCGCATTCACAGGCTTATATTTCAACAGGTGAAAGCAGCTCACAGCCGAGACGAGACACACATTCCAGTGGACGTCAGGGACGTTCAAGTTGGTGACAGTGTGTTCATACGAGTCTTTAGACGTCAGTGGAACGAGCCTCGTAGGGAAGGCCCCTTTAAAGTTGTGCTTACCACTCCCACTGCCCTGAAAGTCGAAGGTAAGCCCTTCTGGTTTCACAAAAACCACTGCACCAGGCATCGGCCTCCAGACCCACCTGGACTCGATCCAGGACCGACGGGCTCTGCGCATGCTGACAGGGCAGCAACAAGTCTCCCTCCGCAGCACCCCTCCACTAGCTCACAAACTTTAGATGTTGCACCGGTGTCGGGCACTGATGCATCCCCACTCCCCTCAACGTCAGGCGTCCAAAGACGTTCGGCCCGCTTGGCAGCTCGCCAATCGCCAAGGTCAGGGGACTCTGAGGATGACAGTGTTCATTCTTATGCTTCCCATCCACCTTCTGATTCTGGTGGCAATGATAATGATCCTTCTGCCGCTGAGACTTCTTCTGGGTCTCACCCAGATCCATCCGTCGCTTAGGCACTGGACGAACTTCTTTCTTCTGACCTACCAGATGTTGGTGGAGTCCTGTCCCCTTCATATCCCTCACCTGCACCTTCCCCTTTCTTCCCCTCCCTTTCCCCTTCCTCCTCCAAAGCAAGTGGGCCGCCGATCCACTCGGTCCCGCCCACCCCATCGCCGTCTGGGCATCTCCCGTATGCGCCTTCTTCAGACTTTGATTAACTTTCTTGTTGTGTTAACCCTTTGTGGGCTAACAAGGGGGGATCTTATGAAAATTAATACTAACAGTTCACACACACAATTAATGCGTCACACACAAACATGTGCACTATCAATGGTAACACTAGCTACTAACCAAGGGGTAATCAATAATAATGATGGAGAAAATTTATCACTAATGCATGTGCAAATCAAAGATATGATTATGTAATGTCTGAAGAAATTTTAGGTAACTCAATGGGGAAACATTGGCTTGGAGTTCCACAAAGCATGGACTGCCGTGAGGATGGGATGGTGATCATTGAGGTAAGATGCAAAATGAACATATGCCAAAACAACATTAAACAGAGCAGGTAATGACGGTAGGGAAAGCGCATAGAATGGTAAAATTGGTAAACAAAAGGCAGAAAAAGAGATCTAGACAAATTAAAGACTGCACACTGGGAAACCAATATGTTCCAACAATGGATTCAGTACTCTGTCCAGGCAATGTTTCAAAGGCCAAAAAAGGAAAGAAAAAAAGCGGCCCTAAAGATGATTGTATAGGCCCGCTATAATGCTAAAAATTACCAGCCCTGATTCAGATTATTCCCGGAAGAGTAAAATAGGCAGCTGCCCAGATGTAGACGGATTGCTTAGCCCACTGTGCCATGCAGATGACGTCTGAACAGATTTTTTCCTTTTTGTATATCCCGGAGGGAAAGAACTGGAAACGTGACTATATGATCCTCTAGACAGATGGTGGACAAACGGATAGACTGGTTACAAGTAGTAATAGGACATGTGTACCCCGTCACCAACAGCAAGAAGGGGAACCCTCAACAGCAACCCTACCACAAATTAATTTTGTCAAAACGAGTCCCAATGCCAACCCGTACTTCCTGTGAACAAACAAGTAGTACCAGAGGGGGACATGTCATCTATGAGTTTCCAACCTTCAAGTGAAATCTCAGTATCGAATAACTGAAGTCCTGCGAGGAGGGATTCTGTCCCTTTATGGGTGACATTTTTGGATGTGCCATAAATGAGACACAAATGTTGGCCACATTACCACCCTTCAGTGGTAAGGGCATCGTGTGCAACCATAATGCTGACCAGGACAACTCAAGTTAATAGTGAAATAACCCTAGATAAGTACAAAATGTATCATCTAAGTGAGATAACCCAACGCGCGCTAAAAGAAGTTACTGTCTGCTTCCCCTAAACATGATGGAAGAAGTCCAATGAGGTATATAATTATCTTGGGAGGATCAGATCCCATATGGAGTACCTAAAGAGACCGGTATTGCCATAGGGAGTGATTGGATAGAAAGCGGAAGAGTGGCTGGTGCGCGGTGCCAATTTGGTGGAAAAACTATAGCCCCAATGCGCAGTACACAGCTCCGAAATAGTAGATGGGGTGTGTGTGCGGGGATGGGGTGTGTTGGTGGTGGTGGGTATGGGGGGGTTGGGGTTATGTGGTGTTGGGATTGGGGTGTGGGTTGTTGGGGTGTTGTTGGTGGGGGGGTTGGGTGGTTTGAAGGGGGTGGGGGTAGCGGGGTTGGGGGTTTGGAACAAGGGGTGGTGGTGAAGGGATTGGGGGGGGGTTGTTGGAAGGTTGGTGGGGGTTGGTGGGTTGTTGGGAGAGGAAGTTGGTGTGGGTGTGTTGGGAGGGTTAGTTGGGTGGTAGGTGTGGTGTGCGTGGTTGTTGGATTGAGGGTGTGAGAGGGGGTTAGTGATGGGTGGGGGGGGAATCTCCTATGGTTATAGTCAACAAAGATTTATAAACCTTTACAAAAAACGAGGGCCCTGATTTGGAAAAGGGAAACAATTGCAATGCAACTTCACTAAACCCCCCTAGCTCTCACACTGGACTCCCGGTGCGTGTTACCCCGAGCACGACCAGGTGGAGACCCAAACGACCTCTCGCAGAACTCCCCCACTTAAACTAACGAACTCATGTTCTCCTGAACTAACATAGACTAACCTGGCTTTCCCCACGGTACAATCGGGCTTCCCCCCTCCCTGCACACCTCCCTTCTCACCAGCTGGGAGTAGAGACGGAGTAGCACAAAGCTGACGTAGAGTGACTAAGGACAAGCATACCGCCGCCCGTTTAAATTTTGTGGGGCTTCTGTTATTGAAGACTCCTGACACACGTGTAGCCGAGGAGGCGGTCGATATGCTCTGCGGGGGACAACGCTCTCCAGGCAGCCATTCCCGGTATGAAGAATAAAACCAAGAATTCACGATTGAGTTCACGTAAACTACACGACGATAAACACGAGGTTCACAGATTAAGTGGATTATTGCGAGAGCTTGTTAGCGGAGGGGTGTTCTGCCCGGGGCATAGAAGCGGGAGACCCGCAAGGAATAGCATACTCCTGTGCCCCCCCCCTTTTGACAGAATTTATCTTTACCATTTTCCTCTTGTGATCCCCCCTATTTATTTTTCTTGCTTTCTCCCACTTCCTGCACTCTGCCGCTGCGGAGTGTTCTCGTACACCGAGAGCCGGACAATAGCACAGCCCAGCCGGGGGGATCTGAAGAGTATACGTCGTTTTGTAATGACTTGGGGAATCACTGCGGGAGGTCGCCGCGACAAAACCCACCGCTACGACGCAAAAACTGTAAGACCGGGAGGAGTTCGGTGTGAGCCTGGGGTATTGTGTTCTGTCCCAACAACGATAGGTTTCTCGTGCTAGAAAAAATCCCGCATGGGCTGGATACCAAGGGAATAATGTTGGACTATATAGGGGAACGATTGTGTACTTTAAAATCTTTAAAAATCCCCATCCGCACACAAGATGTAAATGTTATGCCTCACAGGAGTCCTACTAGGAAATTTAAAAAAAACGCATGAGGGATGAACTAGTGCTGCAGGGTCTAATTGGAACACAGAACACCAGCGAAGCGATTCTGGGATTGGGTTTGTTTCTCCACAAAAACTTGAAGGGGAAAATAACTGAGAGGCAGCAGGAATGAATTGTATAGGGGCAGTAATACTGAAGTCTATTGATTCTGATTGAGTTTGTGTGTATGCAAGCAATAACCCCCGTGTTCCCATGATTCGACGCGGGAACGTGGTCTCATCTAAGAGACTTGTTGTAAGTTATCTGGTTTCACGTTTCCCCCCCCAGTTTAGAATTCACTTTGTACCAAGAGTTATAAAAACATAACCATGATCACCTTCCCACCCTCACCATGTAGCGAGCATTTCATTAATAACAACAGTAAATATATATTTAGAATATTTTTTTTCCATAACCACAAAGACTTTATTTTTTTTAATAAAACGTTACCACACGGGGGGCTTGTAGATAAGGTTGGCAAAGCATGGGATGTTTGCCCCCAAATTCTTGACATCCTCAATCACCTTTTGCCCATGCTCACAACCTCATACTACGCACATCCAGTCGAAATCCTGTCAAGTCCATTTCCACCACAAATGCGCCGACTCGCCAAAGTCCCCGTACCAGGAATAAACTAGCCGCCATGCAGCGTGGCAGATAATAATGATTCGCTACTATGCACCGCCCCCCCCCCCCTTCCGTCCGAGCCCCCCCTCACATCCCAAACACCCTGCAGAATTCCAGTCCCGTTCCACCGCCTGGTGCCCGTGTCTCTCCTGCATGCCCGGCAATCACTAAGTCAAACACTGGGGGCGACGTTAGGCCCACTTCACTAGGGGGAATGGGATGCCGCATTGGAATCTTCCTCCCAGGCAAACCCTCCTACTAGAATGATTGATCAAAAACCTGCCAAGCAGCGGGGGCCAATGCCAGATTGCCTACCATGCCTTCGTGTCGGCGTTGAATGGGTGGGAGGTGTGGGGTAGGTAAGAAGGAGCAAAGAACATCTTAATGAGTTACACCCCAGCAGTGGTCATTCCCAGAGGAAATATCGAGAGCAAACAACAGCGATGATGACACCCCCGCAGCGAGCCTGATGATTTCAACCACTCCATTACCCTACGGGAAGCCACTGTCCATCGTCAGATCAATACACCGGGGGGGGGGAGGAACCTCAGTATCTAGATTTCGGGTGTCCCAAAACCAGCAACCCCCCGCCCTGCCATTCGCTGAGAATTCCGAGAGATCGTAGCCGACCCACACGTTCAACCTCTCACCAATATAATTATCCCCACCTAACTCCCGCCACACCCTCTATGTCTCAGGCGTACTGGCTTAATGTTCATGTCATAGGGAGCAGATGACATATAAAGCTTGAACTGTTTCCGAAAGAAAGAGCGCTCATCATGATGTAAATTTCCATTGGGGCTCATCGTCCGTTGACTGGAGTCCGTAGATGATACGCAACTGGCGTGACCTTAATGGGGCCCTGAAATCCCAACAGCTTCTCTATTAGGTGGACCACGATTGAGCAGATTGTATGTTGCCCAATTCATCAATGATAGGGCTCTGGGCGCCTGCCGCGGTAGTTCGAGTCATCGTCGGTCCTATGAAAACGGGATGCGCCGCAAGCACCCCTGGTACAAACGTCAAAGTAAAGGCTGGGGAATCGGCAAGCTGCTGATGACTCCGAGGAGCACAATCAGGAACGTGACGGGCAGCAACTTCGGGGATTTGTGCACATCCAGCAGTACCAAATTATTATTTTATCACAACCAACCTACAAGAGCAGGTGGAGCAACTTCGAGATGCACAGCAGTTGGAACCATTTATCAATATCGAAGCCTACAAGAGCAGAGGTGAATGCAGCTGGACACCTCCCGTGCTGATTCTTGCAGCATATTGCTGTTCCACTTATAACCCAGGTGGGCCGCCGAAAACGGAGGGCAGAATTAATGGAACTAGAATTATGGAGGCTATTTATTATTATTAATAAAAGTATTTCAACATCAAAAACGCCATAACTGGGATTATAAGGAGACAAATGCTGGATATGCAATTGATTGACTTTATTATAGCAAAGGCATACCTTTACGCGGCTGACCTCCTAAACCCCAAAATTAACCCACGCGACAGTGTTTGCTTGTATAGTACTAACAATACAAAGCGTGACCTCGATCCCCCAATACAGTGCAGAGAGAGTCCACATGGTTACCCTCAAGTTGGTTGTAATGACGGTCCACTTTGACCACTAGAGAGATGTTTTTTGGCCTGGCATCAGTATCGCGGGGGCTGACACTGAAGGCTTTTTTTTGTTTGTGTTTTGTAGGTATGTATGGGTTTGGAAATTACACCGAAAGTAGGGGATAAAATGCAGTGACCTCCACTCGTAACAACAAAACACCAAGATGCTGCTAGGCATTGTGGTATTTTTGCTGCTTCTTCTTGCTGAGAAAACAGAATTTTTAGAAAAATCCCCTTGCTACCATAAAAAAGTAAGCAAGGAAGACGGGGGTCTCTTCCCTCTTAAGGGAGCCAAGAGGGGGATCCCCTTCTTTGTTTTTTTTTTTTTTTTGTAATTCGTTATTTTCTGCAGTTTTATTAGTTTAATTATTAACTCAGGACAAAAAAGAAGAAACAACTCATAAATAACCACCACACATCTTATAGTACTCACTTCTACTATAATGGTGTGTGGTTGTAATCAGTCTGACCACACGTTTGGTTTAGAAAGTGTGCAACAATATATAGTTATAAACTTTTTGTCACTTGGGTGAGGTTTCGACATTTAAAGGGGTGTTTTAAGAGGATTAGTAATCACGTTCTGCTAAATCACGCGTCCTTCACAAGCAAACCCCATAATGTACCGGATGTCAATGACGGTAACCACGGGTTTGGACTAGGTAATAGTTACTACCAGCCAACAATGCACACCGCACCTCAACAAGCTGACCGCCACCCGAACCGTTATGGATAAAAACAACACACTAAAACCTCTAAAAATAGCCCTTACCCCACCCCGCGCGCCCAACCTCACCAATAACGACAGCTCTCCCAACCCTGTAGCCCCGACCCCTGCCACCTCCCCCCCCCCCCCCCCCTCACACCGTCCCCAATCCATTTCCTCTCCAAAGAACAACCCCCGTGTCTTCCCTGCTTTTCTTCTCCGCCGCCCTGCTCATACCTGACAGAAATACCCCATCAATAAAATCCTGGTTCGTCACCCTAGCAGTGCCCCAAATGTGTCCGATGCCGACAGTATCCAGCCAGCACGCCGGGAATGTTTCGTCTTGTCCCCATCCAAATCTTATCACCTCGCCCTTCCTCCGTCCCCACACACCCCCCAGCCCTCAATCAAAACCCCATCGTCCCGTAAGCCTTGGGCAGCACCTGCAACTATTATAGTGCCGCACCCCCCCGGTTCCGGCTAATAAGCTTTATACCCGTCACCCGGCAAGCATTGAACTCGTGACCCCCTCACCAGACAACCAGGGTGAGGGTGGATGGTTCCTTACGCTCTGACTAAGAATACGAGGGGGGGGAGCATAAGGCCAGTAACAGACATGGCTTGAAGCAAGGGAAAGATGTGTTCTGACATGTTTGTGACTAAACCGTCATAAGTTTCTGATTTGAATGCACCAGATGTTTTCATGGCCTGAGAGATTGCTCTCACAAGAATGAGATGTGTCTATGAATGTCACCGTGTTTTGCAGATAAATATCAATGTGACCTTTACCAAAGACTGAAATATGTTCTGAAGGGGGTTTTCCACCGATAAGAAATGTATAAAAGGGAGCTGTGTTCACCATTTGTTCAGCTTCGGCTCACCGGTGACCAGCTCAGTGTGAATGTGTTGTGTTTAGCAATAAACACACTGGACCCTGACTCAGCTGCCTCAGCCTAAATTTTTTGATCTTTGTTTGAGACTGTTTCTGCTTTTTAAGAACTTTGAATTTTTATAAAACTTAGCTTAAATTTTAAGTTGTCAAGAAGAGAATTATAGACGACAACCGAAAGCACTCTGACGAGGGAGTTAACAGCCCATCAGAACCCCCTAACGGCCATTTACATCCCCAAGGTCCCCTCCATGGCCAATCCAGTCGTAGGGATCAAAGCCATCTTTTATTTTTCCCCTAGTTCTTTGTTACACCTACAGTATATTAAACTCAGTGATCCCCATCATCCGTTAGAACTGACGAAGCCTCTTGAATAAGAGGCTAAACATCTTCTAAAAAACTTCATGTCCAGTTGCCTAAACTCACTAAATAAGGCCCCGTCCACACGAAGACGAACCCTGGCCTAAACGCACAAATTTTTCACCAAACCAGCCTCTCATCCACACGAAGCCGGCGTTTCTGTAAACGATCTTTTTTTTATTCAGCCTTCAGAGTGGGAAGATTTCGAAACGCCGTTTTCGCGTTTCCATCTTTACGCTCTAACCACATATTTTTTTTTACACGCATGCATCATAGCGTCGCCTCTAAACACGCATGCGCGACACAGTATCACAACAACAATGGCGCCGTTGCTGCTAATGCTACTCACCCTGCTGTCGGGCTTACAACAGAATCTTCTTCTTCTGGAATATCTCCAGGAAGAACAGAGCAATATCGACGACATAGTTCAGCACCTGAATTTGACTTAACCACGAAAATGGACCCGCAGGGCAACCATGTATAAATATTAGTGCGCATGCCCAACATTTCGTCGCTTATTTTTGCTTTGACACCACAGCGCCACTTACAGGCCTGGCATACATTTTGCAGCGTTTTCATGCATTCGTGTGGACGCTCACATTTATTTTACGTCTCCGTGTTTACGGCAAACGTTTTGGAAAATATCAGCGTTTCGTGTTCGTTTTGACTTCGTGTGGACGGGGCCTAAATCTCACTGAAATCATTACATGAAATTCAGATGAAGGTAAAGTCTTTTGAATAATTCTAAAGTCTTATTTTATACTAATTTCACTCCGTAGAAAATCTTCTAAACTTTTTGAATTACTGAACAGCATTTTCTTGTAACTAATATCAGTTGTAAATAAAAACTTTTTTGACCTAATATGTCTGTATTATTCGATAAAATTTACTTGTGAAAAGGTGCAATATAAATTTTAAAAACAATCCAAAATCTTTCTGAAAGAACAACAGATGTCATCAGTGAAAACCTTTAAAGTGAGGGGTATGTGAGTTGTTGTGCTGAAACAGATGCCTTTCTGATCCTATCTCATAAAGGCAGATAAAGATGGATACAAATGGATGAGCAATAAATCAACTTTTTTGGCACATATTGTGTAAGTAAGGCACAGGTTGTTGTTTAAAAAAAGATCAAACCCTATGCAGTATAGAAAACCCTGTTTTCTAATTCCCTGTTTTCTAATTGAAGGATTGTATTTTAGCTACAATATGTGACATCCTAATTAAACATGCAGAAGGAGAAAAATGAATCTGGTAATGCTTCTTTTGCAGTAAGTTGTTTAATCCTATATATAAACATTTCGGAAGTAACATCCCTCAGTCAGTATAGCACCAAATATCTTCCTCCTTTGTGCAGTATGCTGGGCTGGCTCAGCTGTGGAGAGCCATCTCCAAATATCCTCCAATAGGAAGAGAACAACTGTTTTATATATTGAAGTGTCCTTGGGCAAGACACTAAGCCCCGAAGATAATGTGCAAATAACGTCTACACATACAGAAGAACTAAAAGAGCGTATGTGAATGGTTAAATGGTAAACCGTATAAAATTTGTCAGCCATCAGCCCCCCATGCCACGGCCAATTTACAATCCCCAAAGAAATCACTGTGTTAGTTTCTGGACTGTGTGAGGAAACTGGAGCGTGAGAGAAATAGATTCAAGCACAGGGGACAAAATGTACCACTTTAGTCACTCAATCCAAAGCAAAAATGTGCTCTGATTTTCTAAGCACTGTTGTGTGATCATGCTTACAGTTAAAACACTATGCTACCCTGGGGCCTTTTTCCCATATCTTATTTACACTTTGGTGTATTCTAAAAAGAATATTCTGTATAAATGAGAAAATATTACTTGAACACATTTTGAATGATTGACCAATACTATTTAATTCCAGTACACTTACATTCATGAATCTTTAGAAAATAAATAGTTAAATCAAGCAAGAAACAGGTCCCAACCAAAAAAAAAAATGTAGCTGCTGATTACAATCAGCAGGAGATTTTTTCCAGTTGCCGCTTTTTGGCAACTTAATTATACATGAGTGCTGAGACAACACAAGTTAGAAATGGCCATTCAACACTGTGCAGTCTGTAATATATATTTTGTATTAGCTTATTTCTTGTTTTTTTTTGGGGGGGAAGCAGCCATAAAGACAATGCATAATGAAATATTCTTTATCATGTTTTACATGCCTCCTTTTTCAAATGTGTGCCTCCTTTTTCAAATATCAGGATCTGACCCTGCATAAAGACAGGCAGGAGTGATTTAAAACACTTTTTAGTAAAGGCAAAGAAGAATGAACAATCTGGGATTCACATGGAATATAGTATAATATAGTACACTTTTCTAGTTTGTTAATTTGCACAGTTCTTAAATAAACACATTCTCAGAAAAAAAAAGAGTTTATATATATATATATATATATAAAGTAAATAAACGTGACTAATAGCTTCTCCATTAATTAAACTGGTATATTCTTTTTTTAGGTTTGTGACACACTATTGGACAATGCAAAACACAGATTTGCCTTCACAAAGCCTCAGAGGGGCAAAATTTATTTACAAAATTTAAACTTCTACATGAAATTGCATATTTGCTTTTGTGTTTTTACAATGTTTTTTTGTTGTTGGCATTCATATAAGTATTACGGTGTGATAAATTAATATACATGTAATTGGTTTTTGGTATACGTCTATTTTGAATTTACAGCCCCCTCACAGTTATTCATAATGTTCTACACTTCATAAAGAACTATTTCTGGGCTAATTCAGTAAATTCCTTTCTAAGATAGTAGAGATGGTGAATAGCTATGAAGCACGGTGGAAGGGAGTAGGTGCTTTTGTGAGGCTATCAGGATGGCAGCAGAAAAGGTTGTTCAAGTTAAAGTGGTGCGGGAAAGAAAATGGTAGCATGGTTCTACATGCTAAAACATATAATAATATAGTATGTATTAGCCTTTTTTAAACTAATTTCAGAAGGGTATAAATGTAAATACTGACCAGTTGCCAATTTGTTGCTTTGGTTGCTACATTCAGCAAAGTTTCAGATCCCTCTAGTGCCTTTATTTAAAAAAAAAGCCTCTAACCCCAAATCAAGCGGGGGTGTTTTGTTTTTTGGGGGTGTTTTTTGTGTTGAAATTGCATCCATAAGCTGGCATAATGAGGGGCACTTCGAATACAGATTTTAAAGTAGAATCAGTAAAATATTTTTTTAACGACAGTTGTCTCACATAAAATAAATGCCTTTTGACTCTACAGCCTCATTCTCTCCTTTTCTGCTACTCCTGTCTTTGTGTCTCTTTGCACAGTAGTAGTAGTTTTTTTTTTTTTTTTTTTTTTTTTTAATGGCTGAATTATATGTATTGTTATTTACTTGTTTCTGGAAATGTCTCTATTAAACATAAAATCCCCTGTAGTTTTTTTTTTCTTCTTTTAACTATCCTAATATCTCTCTACTCTGCTTTGACACAAAAAATCCCCAAAACTCTAGGAGGGATTCACAATCTCCTGCAGTTGGATAAAATGAAATACACAAATTAGGTAATGGCATGTACTTATATAGCGCCTTTATTCAAGTTAGGAGACTTGACCAAAGTGCTTTACACTACATTCATTCACCCATTCACACACACACACTCACACACTGATGGTGGCAAGCTACATTGTAGCCACAGCTGCCCTGGGGCTCACTGACAGAAGCGGGGCTGCCGTACACTGGCGCCACCGGGCCCTCTGACCACCATCAGTAGACAATGCAGGTGAAGTGTCTTGCCCAAGGACACAACGACACTGAAAGTCGGAGTCGGGGCTTGAACCGTCAACCCTTCAATTGCAGGGCAAACTCCTACATCCAACGCCACTGTCGTCCTGTAATGGTGTCATGTAGTGTCTTTTAGGATAGCCAATAGTGACTTTTCTTGCTGAGGAATTGGCAACACTGAGACTGAGGCTGTGAAACAAAAGTCCACCATAACCCCTAAAACCTTCAATCTCAAAGCTGGACTATATAGTGGACTTTATAGTTAATGCAGTTAACTGAACGTTCAGACAGATGATTACTACTTTTCGCTCCCTGTCAGGTAATTTTGACTCCCCGCGCAGTGCCTGTACTCTATTTATCTTTTCTTGCCACCAGAATAAATCCCATGATGCTTTGCAAGGAGAACTCTAACAAAGCAAAGCAATCTGGGATATTTATGCTAGTCTAGTGACCATTGATGATCACTACTTTTCAAGGTGCATTCTGGGAAATTTCGAGTGCACTATGTTTTCATCCTCTAGACCAGGTATCCTCGAGGGCTGCTGTCCTGCACGTTTTAGAGGTTTCCTTGGTCCAGCACAGCTGATTTCAATTGAAAGCTGATAAACAGGCTTCTGCTCTACTGCATTCATGATAATCAGCTGTGCTAAAGCAGGGAAACCTCTAAAACCTGCAGGACAGTGGCCCTCAAGGACCGAGTTTGGGGATGCCTGCTCTAGACGTTCGGACAATTGTCTAAAATGGTGTAAACACTGTATAGTGCCCTATATAGTGATTAGGGTGGAGGGTCAGACACAGCTTGACAACAACGACTTTTTCATTGCAAGACTACTACCTCCAGACAGAGACTGATCATGTTTGAAAAGCAGAGGTTGGTTCTGTCCTCTGGTATTTAGATGTGGCACACAGTGACAGTGTGTCTCTACTAGAACTTAGTTATTATTTCTTTTTTAATTATTATGCATTCCTATTTATCTGAGAAGGGGACATTTTAATGTTACGCACTGACCAAATAACATTTGATATAGTCCAGAATTATTTATTATGTTATCACTGGAACTCTTTGCAAACATGCAGTCAATACAATTTTTAATAATATCAACACAAAGAGAGTGGAGATGAGGAAAATGTGGAACAACTGCGACAGACTGAGTAGGCAGACAAATTAACACAAAGGTAGTCGAACAGAGTGGCAGAACAATCTACAAATCAAAAGTGAAACACCTTTTACTAACATGAGAAAACAAAAAATGTACAGAGTAAATCAAACCCCACAAATACTCAAAACCGTAAAAGCAACTAATTAACTTTTTGATACGACACTAACAACAAAGGTGATTGGCAAAATTAATAAACAGGATAATGGAACCCTCTAAACAAAATAATAATAAATAATCAAGTAGAAATCCCAAAATATGCTGGAAAATACATTTGCGAAGCATAAAAATGTCTTTTTCCTTCTTTAGCCTTATTTCTACACTGAATTCACAAAGCAGATTGCACTAAATTCATACGGATGGAAAGACGCTGATCAAGTCAGTTTATAAGTATTCTTTTATCGTGTCACAGTTCTTGTCACATTTACACACATACTACATGCAGTGATTTAATTAGAGACTATATTATAATTCTCTATAATGCATGGCTAAGGTGCCTACATAAGATGTGCACCCTAAAAAACTTTAAGAAAAAATCTGAAATCCACATTAGAACTCAAGAAATGATGCTTCAGACAATAAAAAACACCAGAATTATTCATAATTTACGCTACATACTGTCAGATATTCCACTTTAAATGTTGCAGAGCAGCAAAAGAGCCATGAGTTACATTTTGAGAAAGGATAATGATTTTTTTTTTCTCATGCCCAGAGGCTTCTAAAATAGACCATCAATCAGGGGAAAGTGCTTTTTTTTTTTTTTTTTTTCTGATTAGTCGCATCAGTACTCCAAAATTTACTGTTTGCAGCTTATGGGGGAAGTACTGTATGTTGCAGGGAAACACATTAAATCTCTTAACTTGATTTTCCTATCCCTACTTTTATATAGCAAACCAACCATGATACATTTTCATTTTAGCAAATAAAGTTAAACTTTATATAATCCTTGTTGTACACACTTACCCCTATTGCTGTCAAGATGGGTACCTGGTAAATCCACTTAATATTACCAGCACTCAACTCCCAGCACCTGATGTTGGATCAAATGGAGAAAACAGAAAAAATAGACTGAAAATCAAATTTAATAAAATGCAATTGTTAAAATTATATAGTTTTGTTTAAATGCTGTGAAAATTTCATTTAATAATCTGAATAGGTGTACCAGATGGATTTTAAGTGACATGACAAGAAATCTTAGCATATCTGATGAAAATGGGCAAATAAAACCTTTGATTCAATACATCTAATTAGCAGGAAAAGATATTTATTTACCAATATTACAATATCGGCACCATTTTATTTAATACTGGTGCACATCTATAGTGTTCATTGAGTAAGAGAGATGGTTAACCAGAGATATTTCTACATTACAGGTCAAAAGACATGAAGGACAAAATATCACAGCATTTTCCTTCCAAAATAATCTAACCTATATGACTGGGGCAGATAATTCTTTGTATTGAAATATGTATTTATACTTTTATTTCTACACTCCTTAATTTAATGGCAAATTTGATTCTTTTAAAATTAATCTGACTTTCTTTTTCTCTGAGGTAGGATATAAAGTCAAATATATCTTGCCACTATACACAGTGAAGACATTATGCTGTAGGCATTTTTTCTTCCAAGTGCACAGGAGCTTGGTTATGACACATGGTATAACAAAGCCATGGAAATACCAGGAGGTTTTAAACAAAGATCTAGCGGCCTCTGCTAGAACACCAAAAATTGGCCACGGATGGATCTCTGATGACATAATGAATCAAAGCATTTGGCAAACCGAGACCTCTAATTATCACCTTGTCTCAAAGCACTTTGCAAAAACAGTCGATTTAATTTATTCATACTTCCAAGTCAAGTACATTCAGACCAAATGATTGTAATTATCAAACAATGCAGGGGGCCTCATATGAATCTAGAGGCAACCTTTTCATAAACTGTATAAACGTCTCTTGGGGGTACATACTTTCTGCCTGCACATGACAAAAACATGAAAGTTGTATATTTTATTCTCAAGTTTGTTGTTTTTAGTGTGAGTTACAGCAATTAAAGGTTTATTTTTAGGCTTCTTGCACATCTTTCCCAGGGAGTGTCAGAATGTAGGGAGGGGTTTGTACGTAGTAGTGAATGGGAGCAAATATTAGACCTTAACAGAAAAAGAAAAAGGTATTCAGAAAATGAGTAGTTAATCATATTCAAAACATATTTTGAATTGAGTTACAATTTTTTTTATGTTATTGCGACATCACCTTTTTTACGTGGTTCTGGTTTGAACTTTTCTCTTTTATGGCTCCCATTGTTTCCTTTCCTCCTTTTCACATTTTTAGATAATTTTGTCTCAGATTTGAAGTTTCTCTTTCAATCAGAGAAAAAGGTTTGGAAAATGATTCATAGCTCCACAGCAGAATAATTTCTCCTTTCTGAATAACACCAGGAAGGATGTTCTTTTCATCAACTGTAGCTCCAAACATACCCTGGGAGATGTACTTAGATTTAACTTCATCCTTCCACAGCAATTATTTCTAAAGTCCCCACCTGTTGCATTGTGTGTCAGCTTTTGTTCATAACTATGTTGCATATTAAATTAACCTTGTATAATTGGATTTCACGGGTGACTCAAATGTCACCAGAATTAGACTCTAATTGTGCTGTCGGCTTTTGTCTCTTCCATACTTACCTATGAAGATGGTTTGTCTTGTTTCATTGAGTTCAAAATGTTTATTGATCTCTAATCTGTGCATTTTGATAAAGATAAAAATATGCAATAGTGCCTTTAGAAAAGCACCCACACAATTATTTTATTTTTACCTTGCATCTGCCAGTGTTGCCCTGACGATTGCCCAGATTGCGACAAAAACAGCAGGAACACCTGGAAGTACAAAACGTGCGGTGACTCAGTGATTTTATTAGTTAACTCGATGCAGCTTGTGGTTCATATCTCATTCATATTTCACATTTTATTTCCTTCATGCCACAAAAAAGGACAGATACTAACTGCACTAAAATGCTGCATAGAAAGTGAGGTTGCATATACGTATAATGATGGTGTGCTGACACATAATTACACAGCCGGACAATGTGACTAACCTACTTCCTATCCAGTTGCTCTGATGTCTGTCACAATTTAACGGAAGCAGCAATTTTAACACTTTTACTCCCCAACAAAGCATATAGAGACTGGTGGTTTACATGTAACTGTCTGTAAATTAATGTTTAGGCTCCACAGCTGTATGTTATATAAAGCTACATGTTACAGCAATAAGTTGGCTTAATGTACTGATAAATTTACAATCTCACTATTACATTTTTAAGATTTGAACCATGATTATTTGTAAAATTCTGACTTTCCCAATGAAATTTGTGAAGATTTCATTGGGGGCTCCCAGGAAGTCAGAATCTGAACCCTCAGATTCAAAAATTGGCCATATTTGAATCCGAGGGTTGAACCCTTGATTGAACAACTCCCCTTTTCTTGTTATTATTTGGGGATTGTCACTACAACTTAGCAATTCGAATAATAATAAAGCATGTTATAGGTCTGGAATGTTTATGAGATAAACTCAAATTACACCTTTGTTAGCAACTGTTGAGAAAAATAAAAAGTGCATAAATTAACTTTTGCAAACTGCAAAGAATTGGGTGTAGCTGAGATCTCAGTGTAACTTCATTTCTATTGAGGCTCTTTAGGATTAGAACCTCCAAACTGGTTTGTCTCTCAAACAACCTCCATTTTATGGCAACCACAGAATGCACTGGTTACATGGTCATTTTAATATCCATGTGATAATCCTGACTTTAGGTCTGGAAATATTAAAGCACTGATGATTTTAGACCAAAGTCTCTGATAGGTTCAAGGCTCAGTAATTAAAACTTGAGTGAATCTGTCTAGTCTGTTGTACCTAAACGAGCTCCTTGATTTGATGTATTGACGTGGTCTTAAAAGTCTGAACTCTTCTCACAGCAGCTAAAGAGATTCCTATCTAAATTTCCTTTTTCTTAAACTAATATAAAATATCATGATGCATGCTTTCAATTATTTGTAACAATCATTATTTTATTTCTTTTAATCATTTATGTTTTACTTTTTTATTGTTTATACCCTCTTTGTTACACACTTTGCTTATTTTGTTTATTGTAGGGTTTTTTTCATTTCTTTTTTATCTAAATTCTGGTATTTTGCATAATAGCATAGTCTAGATTTTTGGATAGGTTTTGTGTACATGCTGCATGCCTCTTTTTAAACAAGACTCTGTTGGACCACCAATGTTTAATTTCAGAAGGGTTTATATTGTACAATAATACATTAAGCTGAAGGTTTTTTTTAATCATTATTATTTTTGTTGCTTTTTATTTTGCAATGAAAGAAGGCCATGAAAACTAGTACATGGGGTACCAAAGCTGGATTTATTGTTAGGTTCAATATTAGTACCGCAAAACTGGTTAAATATCTTCCTGCATCAACTGCTCATTTATGCTGGAGGTTGAAATGAGCGGTTAGAGATTAACTGCAGTGATCAGGACTAGACAGACCATCCGTCCGTCTATCTATCTATCTATCTATCTATCTATCTATCTATCTATCTATCTATCTATGGCCTGGACTTGGAGTCACGCACAAAATTAAAGTGGAAAAATATACTACATGCTGAAAACAGGTATAAATAATGGTTGCATTGTGCTTGTGTGAGGTCTGCTGACACACTCCAGCCATGAGGTATTGTATGGTTCCTCATTAGTAGGAACCCAGGGCCAACCACACCAACATATGGTCTCACTAGGGGTCTGAGGATCTCATCTCAGTACCTAAGGGCAGCCATGATAACTCTTGAGAACACATGGAGGGCTGTGTGGCCCTCCAAAGAAATGGCACCTCACACACTATTACTGACCCACTTCCAAACCAGTGTTTGTGTTTCTCTCTTCCACCACCAGGAGGCGCCACTACTTCGATGCCAGAGTGCTTGCCAGTTTGGGGTACTCTAGCCAAGCCTTGTTTATGCTGAGTCTAATCTGAGTTTTGCATTTTTTGAGTTTTTGTTTTCCAGCCAAACTGAAATCACATTGAGTTTAACTAAGCGCTTGTTTCTCTCTGAGTCTCAACTTTGTTTGTTCTTTGCCTTTCGGCAGGAAGCTCTTCCTGCAAACTGGACCTTTTCGGACCGCCCTCTCCCAAGTGGGATCAACTGAGCCTTACACTGAGCGACGAATACCAAACAGGAGGTTTGGATCCAGCCATCTTTGAGCACGCTGAGATCACTCTCTGAGTGAGGAAGTCATCTTCACCACGACCCGTTCAAGTACCACAGGAAAACTGAGTTGCAAGTAGCGGCTGCATCATTCCACTCCGTCCGAGTTCTGGGTAAACCCTGCTCCGCCCTCCAGCGAATCAAACATTCTCTGGAAGACCATCACACAGACTGAAGTCTAAGTGTCTCTACTTCTCTGGAAACGTGAGTGGCAACAAATCATCTCCTTCAAGATTGACAACTCCAATTTCCCACTGAGCCTGTACCTACCAGCCTGTCTCCCCTTCGTCTTCAAGTTTCTTGCTGAGCAGAGTTCGGAGGAACTCTGCTCATACCCTTCAATATACCCTTCAATAAAACCCGTTGAACTTTTATATTGTGTCTCTCTGTTTGGCTTCATTCCATGTTGTTCCGAGCCTTAGAAAGAATCATTACACCAGTCATGTTTAAGGATGTTGCAGGCAGTAGATTGCTCTTCACGTTGTCCTCAGATTCTGTCACATCCATCAGTGGTAACCGGCTTGCATTTGAGAAGAACACAGGGCGTCAGTGGCAAATTTGCCAATCCTGATGTTCTCTGGCAAATGTCAAGCATCCTAAACAGTGTTTGACTGTGAGTATAACCCCCATCTGTGAATGTTTGGCCTCATACCATCCTCATGGAGTCTGTTTCTAACCATTATTGCAAGGCTCTGACACTCCTCCTGTTCTTTCTTTCACAAAGGCAGAGGTCCTGCTACTGGGTTGTTGCTCTCCTACGGCCTCCACCATGTCTCTTGGTGCACTAGCCTGTCTCCTGGTAGCACCTCCAGCCTCTGGATACAACGCTGACAGACACAGCAAACCTTCTTAACACAGCTCGCATTGAAGTGCCATCCTAGATGAGCCACATTACCTGACCCACATGTGTGGGTTGTGGAGTCCTTGTCATGCTACCATGAGTGTGAAAGCACCACCAACATTCAAATGTGACCACAACATCAGCCGGAAAGCAGAGAAAAGTACTGAGAAGTGGTCTGTGGTCCCTACATGCAGAGCCATAAGTTTTTTGTCTCGCTAATTGCCATAGATAGATAGATAGATAGATAGATAGATAGATAGATAGATAGATAGATAGATAGATAGATAGATAGATAGATAGATAGATCGTTTAATAATTGAATGCGCAACCAGCACTTAAGTTAGTATTTTTTTATCTTCTTTCAAAAGTTCTATTGATTCATTAGTTAATAGTGAATTTCTTTTTTCAGATCTGTTGCTCTAAAAAAAAGATTTTGAACTGAAAGAAATTAGTAGGCCTCGTGTTACAGCTCTCAGCACACTTACTACTGACTGAGAAACACATACTAACACATACAAGAACACGTGGATGCACCGATCAATAGGCAGTAGCGTTCGGTGTGTTTCTCCGGCACAATTCAACATTAGTTGGTGAGGGGAACTGAAATCAAGCTCTCGGCCTGCCTATTGTCCAACACCACTCCTCTCTGCTACTGATTATAGATGTTGGATAGAAAAGGAAACAGCAGGACTGATTTTAAGTCTGAATCTGACCAGATAAATATATGTTGGTAACTGTTGCATCTATACTTTTGTCCTTTGAAATGGAACCATTCAGCTTTTCCCTTAGACAGTCAAAAGCATTGCTAGGAAACTGGGTGAATGAAAGGAAACAACCTGAAAGTTCTACTACCTTTATAAAGGTTCAAACCCGAAGTAAATGCTGGTTAATTAAATATGACATAAGAATATACAGAAGTCACAATGCTAAAAGCTACATAAGTGTCATGCCTTCTTTTTAGACTATGATCAGACAGCTTACAGATACCATGATAAAATTTTAGTTGAAAACTTTTATATCAGTTGAAAATCAATAGTTAAATCAGACTAAAATATCTAACATTCTAGTACTGTCACTAACATTCTAGTTGAAACTAATTCTTTAGTCTCTGGACATTGAGTTGCACAAGTTAAAAGCCAAAAGGCAGATGAGATGAGATTCAGACTGTTGCTCCACCATCTTCATAACAAACCATTCTGAATATGTTTGTCTCACTGCAGCTAATCCTGCTTTTATCAGAAATTATAATAGACTACTGTAAGCCCTCCATCCACCCACCATTCTGTTTTACAGGTGATATTGTGATTTGTGCTGACATTTCAATTTAACTAAATATTCTACTTATAGTTCCAGCAAAAGAGGTTAAAAAGAGAGGTCAGCAGAGCTTAATGCTGGTTTCTTAACACCAGCACATGAAGGAACACCATCCTCATCTTATTAATCATGTGTGCTTTTGTCACTCAGTTTAAGTATACCTGTAGACTGACAGCATTACTGACTATTCAATGGATACTGGTAAATGCTTCCAACTTAAATTCTCTTTGACACAGAAACCTTTGAAGTTCAAATGCATATGAATTTGAAAGTTATAGTAAAATTCACATTTTATCTCTATAAAGCAAGAGAAACATTGTCTTTTTTGAGAATATATTTCCTGCTTTACATTTTTCTGCTGGTAGTGAAATCTTTTACACCCACTTACAGCGAAAATATGTTTCCACTACAGCTCCTTTTATCATGACAGCAAAACTGCGGAGGCTATGTGCTGGAATTTTTTTTTTTACCATAGGCTTTCACTGAGCAGAAAAGCTCAGCATTTCTTCAAAGAAATGGAATCCAGTCTAAACGTGGCCCATGTATATGGGAATAAAAAGCAATTTGCAGGTATTTTTGGAGGAGGGGGAGAATTTTTATAATACTACTAGCATGGTGGAGTAATATGGAATTATTTTTGTGGTTTTATTAAATTCAATTACAAAAGCTGTCTTTTATTTGTGCACCCAACACCTTTGTGATAGACATAAAGGTGGCACTTCTGTCGTCAATTTTCATAAGGAAATTCGCTTTCCTTTTGCTTTCGCTGTCCAACAGGTCATGCAGCTGGCTACTAGATGCTGATTGGAAGAACATACCTAAGGATTTGTGGCTGACAGTGGCCAGACAGCGAGGCGTTTTTTTCGTAAGTCTAGAGGGAAAAGTGACAATTCAGTCATAACAGTCATCTTGTGTTGAATCCATGTCGTTTCTGGAAGTTATTTTTTAAAGAGATTTACAAGAGCTATTTTCACCTGTTGTAGTGACGTGTTTTATGTGTTTCAACATTTGTTGATGCAATACATGACGTTTTGATCAAATTAACACCATTGAGCCTCCCCTGTTTCAGAGAGCAGCAGACACCACTGGTTTTATGTAAATAGGGCTGTGTAAAAAAAATTGATTTAATTGATTTTGAATCGATTCCTTGACATTTTTTCAAAATCGTTGTCTAGGGAATGAGATTGATTCGTTTTATAGTGACGCGCGTGACAATCACATTCAAATGAGCAGGAAAGATGCACTCAAGATTACTTCAAGCCACAGAGCTTCAAATATAGCCAATAGTTTGACTGAAGACATTAACAAATGGGGGCAGACCAGCAAACACCCTGTAGTTGTTACAAATAACGCTGCAAATATGGTTTGTGCAGTGAAGATAATGTAGCTCATGCATGTCTGCTGTGTCCCCTGTGTCACATCTGCTTGCTCGAGTGACGCTTCACTTTTCACAAACAAGTTTGCACTTATGAGACAGTTTTGTTCACATCTCAAGTTTAAATTGTCTGATATACAAGCTTGCACATTGTGTTTAATGTGACAGAAAAAAATAAAATACAAGAGTATTTTGAAAGAAATTTGAACTACTTTCATTATTGCAAAAACAGATCGGATGGAAATTAATCGATTTAGAACTGTATTAATCAAAATCGAATCAATTCAGGACTTTGGCGAAAATATCCAGCCCTATATGTAAATATAATATATATTTAAATATAAGGCATTCTCATTGAGATCCAAAATCTCATTGAGAGACTTATTTTGATAAAACAAAAAAACATTTCTAGGTTTGGTCCATATATAGTTAACTAAAAGTCATAACCTCTTTTCATAAATTTCTCATGCTAGCTTTCATCAATGCTTCAGTACCCTGTTCTCACAACTTTTGCCTACTTATTAATCGGTGCACATGCCACTAATCCAGTGATTATCCCTGTTAGCATACAAACTTTTACTAATTTCTTCTGTTCATCTTCTTATCTATTACAACCTTTCATTATAGCTGTCAATGTTGTTTGTGTCGCAGATTGATGTTTTATTCTTTATTCCCTCAGGCAAGTTTGTGTTCTGTTGTGGAATTTTAGATCTAGTTGTCATAGCTTTACGTTTGCGGTGCTATTTCAAATCTGCCTTTTAGCCTCCATTATGCAGAAAACGTTTGATCTCTGTCATTGCCAACAAAGGGTATATAACAAAGTATTGAGATGAACTTTTGTAACTGACCAAATACTTATTTTCCACCATATTTTGCAAATAAATTCTTTAAAAATCAGACAATGTGATTTTCTGGATTTTTTTTTCTCATTTTGTCTCTCATAGTTGAGGTATATCTATGATGAAAATTACCGGCCTCTCTCATCTTTTTAAGTGGGAGAACTTGCACTATTGGTGGCTGACTAAATGCTTTTTTTTTGTTGTTGTTTTGTTACTCTTTCTTAAAATTTCTGAATATGCATTATCAGATAGCAGTATTAGGTGGTACATTAGTAAAGTACCCACTTCAAAAGTACTAATAGAACAAAAAGGTAACAGACAAATTTACCAAAAATAGTAAACAGGGTCAATGAACATATAAAGTAATCCACAAAAACCCAGCTAAATGGCTGGAAAAAAAATACAGAAGTTATGACAAAAGAAAAAAAAGGAAATAAATACTGAACAATATATTCAGTATAGTAGGTTGGTACCCAATATACAGGTGCTGGTCATAAAATTAGAATATCATGAAAAAGTAGATTGATTTCAGTAATTCCATTTAAAAAGTGAAACTTGTATATTATATTCATACATTACATACAAACTCATATATTTCAGATGTTTATTTTGTTTAATTTTGATGATTACAAATGACAACAAATGAAAATCTCAAATTCATCATATCAGAAAATTAGAATATTGTGAAAAGGTTCAAAATTGATGGCCCCTGGTGCCACACTCTAATCAGCTAATTAACTCAAACCACCTGCAAAAGCCTTTAAATGGTTTTTCAGTCTAGTTCTATAGGCTACACAATCATGGGGAAGACTGCTGACTTGACAGTTGTCCAAAAGACGACCATCGACACCTTGCACAAGGAGGGCAAGACACAAAAGGTCATCGCTAAAGAGGCTGGCTGTTCACAGAGCTCAGTGTCCAAGCACATTAATAGAGAGGCGAAGGGAAGGAAAAGATGTGGTCGAAAAAAGTGTACAAGCAAGAGAGATAACCGCACCCTGGAGAGGATTGTGAAACAAAACCCCTTCAAAAATGTGGGGGAGATTCACAAAGAGTGGACTGCAGCTGGAGTGAGTGCTTCAAGAACCACCACACACAGACGTATGAAAGACATGGGTTTCTGCTGTCGCATTCCTTGTGTCAAGCCACTCTTGAACCACAGACAGCGTCAGAAGCGTCTTGCCTGGGCTAAAGAGAAACAGGACTGGACTGCTGGTGAGTGGTCCAAAGTCATGTTCTCTGATGAAAGTAAATTTTGCATTTCCTTTGGAAATCAAGGTCCCAGAGTCTGGAGGAAAAGAAGAGAGGCACTTCATCCACGTTGCTTGAAGTCCAGTGTAAAGTTTCCACAGTCAGTGATGGTTTGGGGTGCCATGTCATCTGCTGGTGTTGGTCCATTGTGTTTTCTGAGGTCCAGGGTCAACGCAGCCACATACCAGGAAGTTTTAGAGCACTTCATGCTTCCTGCAGCTGACCAACTTTTTGGAGATGCAGATTTCATTTTCCAACAGGACTTGGCACCTGCACACAGTGCCAAAGCTACCAGTACCTGGTTGAAGGACCATGGTATCCCTGTTCTTAATTGGCCAGCAAACTCTCCTGACCTTAACCCCATAGAAAATCTATGGGGTATTGTGAAGAAGAAGATGCAATACACCAGACCCAACAATTCAGAAGAGTTAAAAGCCACTATTAGAGCAACCTGGGCTATCATAACACCTGAGCAGTGCCACAGACTGATCGACTCCATGCCACGCCGCATTGCTGCAGTAATACAGGCCAAAGGAGGCCCAACTAAATACTGAGTGCTGTACATGCTCATACTTTTCATGTTCATACTTTTCAGTTGGCCAACATTTCTATAAATCCTTTGTTTTTATTGGTCTTCAGTAATATTCTAATTTTCTGATATGATGAATTTGAGATTTTCATTTGTTGTCATTTGTAATCATCAAAATTAAACAAAATAAACATCTGAAATATATGAGTTTGTATGTAATGTATGAATATAATATACAAGTTTCACTTTTTAAATGGAATTACTGAAATCAATCTACTTTTTCATGATATTCTAATTTTATGACCAGCACCTGTATATGTTAGGAATCCAGTTTGTGTGGGTTGTTTGTGTGTCCCTTCTCTCTTCACCACCAGGTGGTGCCCTGTCCTCATTGGTCCTCCCTGCACACCTGCGGCTCGTTGGCTCATTACTGTAGGAGTACTTGAGCAGCGGGCTGTCACTACCTCGACACCAGAGTTTTTGCCAGTTTTGGGTACTCTAGCCAAGCTGAGATTAGCTGAGTCTAACCTGAGCCTTTGTTTCTCTGAGTCTTATATTGTTTTTTGTCTTTGCTCTTCGGCAGGAAGCCTTCCTGTGTCACTGGATAACCTGGACCTTCTTCCCCTGGAAGGATTTACTGAGTTCAGACTGAGCAGGGGAAAACTTCCACATGATCGGTTCAAGTTCCAATCGGAAATTCAAGTGACAGTCCACTCCATTACTCCTCCAGGTCCAACGTATGGCTACCTGTCCGCTCTCAAACGAGTTCCCTCTTCTGTGGATAAACCCACAGAGACTGGATTCAAGGATTGACAAGAGCCCCCCTCAAACGTAGGGCTGGGTACCGAACATCGGTTCTTTTATGGTACCGACCGAAATGCTTCGGTTCTACAGAGTATCGAAACATGCCTCGTCTTTCGGTACCAAGTTTCGGTGATTGGCTGTAACACTTAACGTGATTGCGTCATCCAGGAAAAATACACAGGTGGTCCCGCCTACAGCCAGGGTTCATGTGTATCTTTTGTGAACTGGTTGCAGCGTCGTGGAACCCCTTTAAAATGCCCCCCAGGTCAAAAGTGCGGCTTCACTTTATTAAGACTGATGCCAATAGTGCGCAATGCAATACATCGTGCACGAAAACAATTTAAGAGCAGAAAGTTGCTCGGTGTTTGACTGCAAGAAGAGCGGACCGCAGCCGGCGCGACCATCCTCCTCTCAGCAGCCCGTGGGCGGAGCAAAGCCAGAGCGGAGGGAATCAGGCTGCTTTCAAACTGGACGCAGCAGGAGCAGCAAAATCACATCTGCTGCTTCCTTTTTGCTGCTTATACCAGCTTCTGACGCGCGGCTGAAGAAGCTTTGCTGCTCTGGCTGCGCGGTCGAAAAGTGGCTCTGACGCGCGTTGGGCGGAGCTACTCTATTCTTTATTTGCCTTGCAGCTATATTTGCTGTGATCAGTGGGAATAAAGTAGTTTTATTATGTTTTTAAGCGGGAAAATCCACCTGAAAATTTAATCAGTGCAGTCAGTTCATCCTGCCTTCCAATATTTCTGTGGGAGCCGCTCAGACCCCCACATACCAGTGGTGCTGTCAGTAGGATCCCATTCAACGGGCTTGTTTGTCAGACATGGTCATTTTTCTGAAGGAAAACTGCTAAGTAAAAAGGTCCTCACAATGTAACAGTGAATATTAGACACTGATTTTTTTTTTTTATGTAAGAGGAAAAATGTAAATGGAAAAATCAGAGCTTAAAATAAAACTCAAGATTTGTACTTTTTTATGTTGTGTAATTTTCTTTTTCTTCGAATTGATATTATAAAACTGGTATCGAAAAAAGTATCGTTCAGGAACCGGTATCGAAGTGAAGGTATCGGTATTGGTACCGGAACCGGAAATTTTTGAACAATACCCAGCCCTACTCAAACGTGAGCCCCACTCCTGCATAATTCAAGCCACAGTGTCTTTTCCCACAGTCCCTGAACTGATCTCTGTGATCTCCCCTTCAGACTTACCAGCTCCGGTTCATCTGTTGACTGAGTTTCAGATCCAACCACTGTTCACATTGCATCAAATAAACCTGTTAAACTTTTCTCCGTGTTCTCTGAGTGTTTTCTCTGCATGTGGGTCAGATTCCTTAAATGACAATATATATAGCTGGCATATACTTAACTGGCCAAAAAATGCTTCAGTCACTTAGAAACATTTCTAAAAGCAAACATTTTAATTCAAAATCTCAACATGAACACTAACTTGAGTAGATTAAACAATGCAGCACTAATGATTTCTGCAAATAGGATGCAACGAGTCAGTCTGCATCAAAAGCAATTTGAACTGATTGCAAACAAATTATGCAATACACACCGTTTAAATTTAAAACTTCCAACCTAATGAATGCTGAATGCTAATGGGCCTTTAAGACAAGGACTACATGACATTGGATAAGACAACCTATGACAGAAATGTTATTTCAAACCTTTATAATTTTCCTGATTCTTTTTCTTTAAAGATCTTTTTCCATTCAATTATAGAGAGAGTCCACAGCTTCGATAATGTCAAAGCAGGAGGCTCTAACATAGACAAATGAGATTAGCTGGTCAAGTCCCCTGAGAGAGCTGTACCATCAGGGCCTTCCTTCATTTTGATTTTTAATCTTAACTGTGTCGTTTCTTCTTGTATCTTAGTGAGAGTCATGTTATCTCATTAAGACACAGCTTCCACGGTTTTAAGCTGCTCTGTTTCAAGAACATGACTTAAAGGCTAACCACTTAAACGTCTGATCTGCTCCTTTTCAAGATCCACAACTTTTAATGTGCTAAAACATGCAGAGCTTAGCAGAGAAATTCTAAAATTTCTCAAAAATGTTGAACTAAAATCAACCATTATTCTAAAGAAATATTATGTGTATTTGGATAAAACATCTAAACCTTCAACAGTGCATTGCTGTTTTACAATCCTTGTGGTTTAACTATGTATTTTTTTTTTTTTTTTATGGTATGAAAAATTTTACTTCAGCTCCTTACCCCATCCAATGAATATGAATCCCCAGAGGTATTTGGAATCAGAGCGAAATGCCATGAAAATGAGGCTGTGCAGGTAGAGGCCTTCCACCAGGATCCAATAGTAGTTGGTTGCCAGAAAGTAGATGAAGAGCAACACTGTAACTTTGCAGCCAATCTGGAAATAGAGCATTAAGGGTTGTCACGTCTAATTTGTGGTTATTGTCATGTAGCTAAGTTGTTTGCCTTCGGGGCAACACATAAATCACATTACTTGACCAGACTTCAAACACACGAAAAGCTTAAGCACCGCAGGAGACCCTGAGCAAGCAAAGTCTCTGATTTCTGACTGTGAAACCTCACTGGATTTGCTTATCAATGAAGGAAGGTGCATAATTAAAGGTCCAAATAATATTGCAGGATTTAAATGTAGTCCAAGAATATCATTGAATAGAAGCTGAAATATAAAGGCTAGTCCAAACATTACTTACAACACATTTAATCATTACATCTAAAAATCTTTTAGAGACCAACCAATGGGCAATGTGTGGCATTTGGAATGATTTTTATCCCAAACCCCAGTTTAACAATCTGGAAGAAAAAAAATGACTGACCATCACAGTTTAAATCAAAAGGGTCTTTTGCTTCTAAATATGAGTAAATAGGACCACAACCATTAACTGACTTTTATTTTAAAAAAGTTAACAATTTCTTAATTGTGTTACTCTTAATATACAAAAGACAAAAAAGCAAAACAATTAAATCACCCAGATGTGATAACAAAAAGTAATAAATATGAAATGACTGGTCTAACTCTTTAATCCTGATGTAACAAATGGGTTATAATCAAACAGGTCGACAACCTAACAGACACAATAATAGTAACATGTCAGGCCTCAGACACATCACAACATATCCATCCATCCATCCATCCATCCAACCATCCATCAATCCAACCAACCATCCATCCAACCATCCATCCATCCATCCAACCATCCATCAATCCAACCATCCATCCGTCCGTCCATCCATCCATCCAACCGTCCGTCCGTTTGTCCATCCATCCGGCCATCCATCCATCCAACCGTCCGTCCGTCTGTCCATCCATCCGGTCATCCATCCATCCATTCATCCAACCATCCGTCCATCCATCCGTCCGTCCATCCATCCATCCATCCAACCGTCCGTTCGTTCCTCCGTTCGTCCGTCCATCCATCCATCCAACCATCCGTCCATCCATCCATCCGTCCGTCCGTCCATCCATCCAACGTCCGTCCGTCCATCCATCCATCCGTCCATCCATCCATCCATCCGTCGAACCGTCTGTTCGTCTGTCCGTCCATCCATCGATCCATCCATCCAACCGTCCGTCCATCCGTCTATCCATCCAACCGTCCATCCGTCCGTCCATCCATCCATCCATCCAACCGTCCATCCATCCATCTAACCATCCGTCCATCCATCCATCAATCCATCCGTCCGTCCGTCCATCCATCGATCCATCCATCCAACCGTCCGTCCATCCGTCTATCCATCCAACCGTCCGTCCATCAATCCATCCATCCAACCGTCCGTCCATCCATCCATCCATCCAACTGTCCGACCGTCCATCCATCCATCTAACCATCCGTCCGTCCATCCATCAATCCATCCATCTAACCATCCGTCCGTCCATCCATCAATCCATCCATCCATCCATCCATCCAACCGTCCGTCCATCCATCCATCCATCTCTCCATCCATCCATCCATCCATCCAACCGTCCGTCCGTCCATCCATCCATCCATCTATCCAACCGTCCATCCATCCATCCATCCAACCGTCCATCACTCCATCCAACCGTCCGTCCGTCCATCCATCAGTCCATCCAACCGTCCGTCCATCCATCCATCCAACCGTCCGTCCATCCATCCATCCAACCGTCCGTCCATCCATCCATCCATCCATCCATCCAACCGTCCGTCCGTCCATCCATCCATCCAACCTTCCATCCATCCATCCATCCATCCATCCATCCATCCATCCATGCCAGGCTTTAACTGTACACCTTGATTGCCTCAAAATGGAGGAGCCTACTATGCCTTGAGATGAAATATTAGGACAACCTTAACTCACACATCTTGAAGTAAAGGACCATAGATTGTACTCTAAGCCTCTTCAGATGATACCTTTTCTCCTCTCATCTACACTACTTATAGAGTTGAACCAAGATTTTCACAAATATTGACTTTCTCTGCAAATACATTTTTGCTTTGAGACATTATTAGAGTGTAATATATTCACCTTCATCAGTTAAAAATGGCTAGACCTTCAACCATATGTAACAATAGTAACATACAGAGGTCATCAAAGAATTCCAACTGTCTGTGTTCTGTTTTTTTTTTTATTTTATTTATACAGAGCAGTGCACAGATCTTAAATCCAAATACCAAACTCCGAGCTGTTTTTCGCTTGTTTTTGATTTACTTTCACAGTAGAGAATCCTACGCATACAGGGTTTGTCAAAGACTGTACACAGTCTCATCAAAGGAGGGAGAAAGCTTTTCTAAGTTACAGACTGTTTTTTTTTTCATTTTATAAAATGCAAAAGTTTTATAGTATAGGAAAGGGAAGAAAAAAAAGTTGAGGCTTACTGTCGATAAGCCTATAGGCATTAAAATGCTAAAGTTTGACTTCTTTGTAAAACCGCTACAGCTGTGTATCTTGATTTACTATTGTTGATTCATTGGCTGACAGTGCAGAAAATATTTGCAGTAATTAAAAATAACAAAAACAAATTTTTCTCAAGCATTTTGTAGAAATGATCAATTACAGTAAACTATTCAAGATGCCGTTTTTTATGTGAGTTTTTTAAATTAAAAATATTGTCACTTTTTCACTTTTACTGTACCAACAACAGCGTTTTCTTTCACATTTATGGAACCCCTTTTAAACTGGTTTATAAAAAATGTTTACTTTTCTATTATAAAGATAAATCTGATGGACTTGCTTTAAGTGCTATAATAATTTAAAACTTCACCCCCTAGATTATGTGATTGCATTTAAATTACAGATTACCAGATAATGTCAATAATTGCAATCAGCTTTGGTTAACGGTTTACAATAAACTACTTTGTGCGGCTAGTAATGATGAAACAACATTTGAAAAGGCAGGTGAACAACATTAGAAAGACGGATAAATGAAAAGTGGGACTTATTTTGAACTACCTTGTATTCTGCCCTGCTTTTTCTCTGTGCAATCTGTTGCCCGTAGCTATTAATTTGAAAACAGAAAAGAGTGCAAGCATGTTAGATTCTGCATGTCTGCACTTGCCTTATGGACGTTATTCATCTGACACAGTTAATCATATTACTCTAGATTAATCAACCGACAATTAACTTTGAATTCAAATAACTTTTTACTCGAGTATAAAGACATTTAAGCATACATTTTGACGAGATAACAAAAATCTCACGGCTGTAATTAAGCCAAAATTAAATTAGGAAAATTGTATTTTTCTGTAATCAAACTTATTCCTGAATTCCTAAAGTTGCATCATTTTAGCTTTACCTGGTTCATATTCTATAAAAAAAAAGTTAATTAAGCATGTTTTACCTTATAATTTATTTGGAAAAATAAATAAAACTCCACAGTTTTTTGTTTTTTTTATCCGTTCTACCAGAATTAATGTAAATCCCTAAGATTTACATTCATGCTGGCAGACCAAATAAGAAAAAAACTGGTTTGGTTTTGTTAATATGCTAAATTCATCTCGTTATTTATCTTTGCACTCAACTCTTTAAGTACTTTTTAATTACATGGATGATACAAAAATGTGTATAAATCAACATTTTTTAAAAGATTAAGACAAGTAAAACTGTGATTACCGTTGACAAGTTTTTATTAGACACGTGTTTCAGAAAAAATTATATAGACAGCTTATGGGGTCATTTCTTAAAGGAAAAAAAATTATTTATTAATTTTTTTTGTCACAGCAAAACTGACTATTGATATTCATCCCATGAATCAAAATCAACTTATGTTTTGATATAACTGTATCAGGTCGCTTTTTAGCTGACCGAGGAACTGTGCAAGTTCACAAAACACAGAAGGTATCATAAAGACAACATGAGCAAATATATATACGCAACATCTCAAGACATCAGGGAATAAACCTGGGATGTTATAGGCGGGGAAGAAATTTATCTTCTAAATGGACAATAACTCTAAGCCTACCACCAGATTAGTTGCTGTGTGGCTTAGGGAAAAGAAAAGTTAATGTTTTGTTACATCCAAATGGGCTTTATTTTGTCTCTTCTCCCATTCTTCAGTATTTGTTAGTACAGCCTCTGCTTTTCCTAGACATAATAGCTTAATCTGGTCTGGTAATAATTGGGTTTGTCACCATCTGGTTTGTGTTGATTAGACCTCAAAATAATTGAATTAAAACAAAAATAAACATTTAATACTAAAAGTCTAAATCATTTTCCAAAAAAATAAAGTATTTTTGATACATTTTTTAAAAATCTCCCTCTCGCCACTATGGAGTGCTGCAGAACCCCACACTTCATGTGGCCATGGCTGCTGCTGTCAACATCTTGGATAATAAATTATAAAGCTGGGCCTATTTATTTAGTGTTTAGTCCTGTTTCTCTCCTAGAAAGAGCAATGGCCTAATCTCTAACTATGAATGACTGTAAGATCTCTTTCATCTGTTTTGGTGTGAAAATGCACTTAGAACTTATCCACTTAACTGTATCTTTCCCAGACACAGCCACTAATGTTTTTATGGATCTGTGCTTTTATGTTCCTCTTGTATGTGTGCTTTTATTTCTTTGAACCCCCAGTTGGCCGCTCTGAGCCTTGTTCTGCAGGAGATTTCTTTCTGGTAAAAAGACATTTTGGTCTTTATTTTCGCTGTATTCATGCTAAGTGAGAGAATACTATAGAGTCAACAACACCATTGAAGTGATTGTCTACAGTTGCCACTTGCTTATCTAATAGGAATGTATCCTACTGTATAAGATTAATGACTCAATAAAATCAGCTGGTTTTCCATAGATGTAAAACTTTTTACCAATCCAACTGCATGATCTGGTTGCATTGTCTCTGTATAAATGGCTTGAGATGAAATGTATTGTGAACTGGCACTGTAAAGATAAACCTAATTGAATTGAAGTGCATGGCCATCCCACATTCTTAAACTATGAAATCAGTTATTTCAGTAGGGAAGGGCAAAAACCCTGGCTTGCTAATGTAAGACAATTGTGAAAGGAAACTCAACACTTTTAAGCAAGTTCTACTGAACACCATAACTAAAGACTAAACTAAAGACAGTTTAAGAAGTTTTGTACATTATTCACATATTTATCTAATATAAAATTTATGGTGATAACCGAAACAGGATAACTTTCGTCTGATTTAATGTCAGAGAGTAAGGGAAAACAATTCATGTATTTTTATGTGATCTAGTTGTGCTTGAATGGCCAAATAATCTTTTATATACCTCATGGATTTGCATTGTGAATTGGTTTGAAAACATTACATCTCTCTAAATTAGTGAAAACCTAATTTGATCATATCCCAAATCCTTCAAGATAAACTTTGGTTTTCAAACACAAAATCCATCTTAAACTGTAATATAGTTTTCAACCATATTTCCCTTCCTCTTTGTACATAGTAGTCTAGTTTATATGAGTTTAACTAGGTTTTAGTCAATGGTTTTTAACTGAAATATGTTTGACTTGGAGCTGAATGATTTTTTTTTAATAAGCTCTTATTTTTTAAATGGAAGTTGTGGTGAACTTACACCATGTATTTGCAGAATTATCTGTTTGACCATAATTTTAGCTCAATTCACACTTTTATTTGTTGTTCTAACACACAGCCAGTAGGGCGTGTGTTCAAAAAAAATATATGACAGTCCGAATAATATCTGATTAAATAAGATATCTGCCACCCCTACCGGGTTGTGCAATAAACATCATTGAATATAACAGTTATTCACAACACCATGCTTCAGAATTTTGCATAAATCAAAAATATCTGTATCATACCTGCGACAAACTGTGACACACTGCTGCGGGAGTATACACAGCCCTTAAAAGTACAGCATTACAGACATCACACTGTAGTTTTGAAACTTTATTCCGAGAGACGGGGAGAAAGTCGGGGCTTCCATAGTTTCCACATCATGATTGGATGTGGTTAAAATCAGTGATTCCCAACAGGGTGTACTCGTACCCCTAGTGGTCCGCAATGCATTGCAAGGGGTACATGAAAATATTTTATTTCTTAGGTAGTAAAATAAAATAGGGCTAGGATCTGTTCTGCTTTGTGAGGACCCAGTTGGAAAATGAAACAAGCTTTTTTTCAACCAAAAAGTCAGTTTTTCTTATATGTTTGAGTTCACCTTCAGCTCTGACACAAATTAAAACCAGGCAGAGGAATGGACTGGATTTTTCCACACCTGATCAAAGCAAGCTCAGTTGATGAAAACAAAATAAAACAAAAGGAGTCAGTCTGACTATAATTTCTTTTCGGTATTTTGTTTCCAATTCCTCGAGTTTAAATGTGATCCTGGGCATCATATTTATGTTATTTTTCTTAGAGAAGGAAATAATAAAATGCCTAAGAATGAAATGCTTATTTTATAATCAGTTATTGTACATTCCAGTCATCAATACTTTTGACGGAGAGGGGTACTCACGGTAAGACAAAATGCCCAAAGGAGTACACAATCAAAGAAGGTTGGGAAACGCTGGTTTAAAATCACGACAAGTATTTTCCCACAGCCGAATTGACCTTTTTTCTGCAACATTTTTCACCCAACTTACTGTATTCTATTAGGCCTCTCATTAAAAACGCTCTAAAGTGGTGAAAGGCCATTTTAGCTGATTTAAAACTTTGATTTTTTTTAAACCTAATATTAACTATTTAAAATATTATTAATCTAATTTGAAATGTTAAATAAAAGAACATTTAGAAAAAGAAAATATATTGCAAAAGACAACTTGATACTTACATACTGTGACTTGTCCAGTGATGCAATGCTCACTGATTTCAAGTTATCCAGCAGGGCTGAGTCAAAGTCTTGCAATCCAGCACTTGAATAAACAACTTTGTCCTTTACAAAAATGCTCACAGCCCGTAACATGAAGGAAACAAACAGATGCATGTGGATGTAGTTTCTGGTGCAGTGAAGACGCCTGCAAAGAATACAGGAGGTAAAGAATAGTTAAAAATTGAATCTTTTTTAATATATTTTAAGTGTAAATACACTTTTTTTTTCCAAAACATAAAAACTAAGATGAACATCATGAACAGCTGTGCCAAAAGCTTTCTTTTAATTAAACAGGTCCTCCAGCAGAGTAGTTTTCTGTCAATGCTGCTGTAAATATAATGTTTTCAGTTAATTTAATTATGAAACATGTTCATGTTTTGATAAAGGTTGAGCATCTGCTTTGTCTGAAATCATACTGGCTGGCAGTTATGATTATCCATGGAGTGATCTAGTCTTTGAATAAACAGCTCTTCAAGTGTTTTAGGAAATGTAATGAAATGTGTCTATAATTAGTCAAGTGGAGTTTATCTGCAGCTTTGTACAGTTATATCATTTTAGTAGATTTGATTTTGCCTGGAAATGAATCTGTTGGGACTAACAAATTACCAAAGAAGGTCAATGGATTTGTGATAATGTCACTGACGGACTTAATTAGCATCATATCAACTCAACTGCAGCCAGCAGGTGTCTTTTTTCTTCTTATGTTTATTAGCTTTATATTATATCTGTGGCTATCAGTCTCAGATATATTGTGCAAATTTTGTAAATTTGTCAACCTCTTACCCTAATTTGGTTGTAAACTGTCCCATAATACCTGTTTCATACTAGGTATAAATACATATTTAGATTTTAAAAAATAATACGAGGTCTGGAGGGATTAAAACAATGACCATGTACTCATACTCGTACTCATACTCGTACTCGTCGTCTCCCGCTTTATCCGAAACCGGGTCGCGGGGGCAGCAGACTAAGCAGAGACTCCCAGACTTCCCTCTCCGCAGACACCTCCTCCAGCTCTGCTGGGGGAAGCCCTAGGCGCTCCCAGGCCAGCCGAGAGACTTAGTCTCTCCAGCGTGTCCTGGGTCGTCCCCCGGGCCTCCTCCCAGTGGGACGTGCCTGGAACACCTCCCGAGGGAGGCGTCCAGGGGGCATCCCAAGAAGATGTCCGAGCCACCTCAACTGACTCCTCTCGATGTGGAGGAGAACCGGCTCTACACTGAGCCTCTCCCGAATGACCGAGCTCCTCACCCTATCTCTAAGGGAGAGCCCAGCCACCCTGCGGAGGAAGCTCATTTCAGCCGCTTGTATCCGGGATCTCGTTCTTTCGGTCATGATCCAAATTTCATGACCATAGGTGAGGGTAGGAACGTAGACCGAACGGTAAATTGAGAGCTTTGCCTTTTCGCTCAGCTCTCTCTTCACCACGACAGACCGGTGCAGCGTCCGCATTATTGCAGCAGCCGCGATCCGTCTATCGATCTCCCGCTCCATTCTTCCCTCACTCGTGAACAGAACCCCAAGATACTTGAACTCCTCCACTTGAGGCAGGGACTCTCCTCCAACCTGAAGGGGACAAGCCACCTTTTTCCGGTCGAGAACCATGGCCTCGGACTTGGAGGAGCTGATTCTCATCCCGGCCGCTTCACACTCGGCTGCAAACCGCCCCAGCGCACGCTGTAGGTCTTGGCAGGAGGGAGCCAGCAGAACTACATCATCCGCAAAAAGCAGGGACGAGATCCGCTGGTCCCCGAACCAGACCCCCTCCGGTCCTTGGCTGCGCCTAGAAATCCTGTCCATAAAAGTTATGAACAGGACCGGTGACAGAGGGCAGCCCTGTCGGAGTCCAACATGCACCGGGAACAGGTCCGGCTTAATGCCGGCAATGCGAACCAGACTCCTGCTCTGCTTGTATAGAGAACGGATGGCCCCTAATAAAGGGCCCCCAACTCCATACTCCTGGAGCACCCCCCACAGGGCAGCACGAGGGACACGGTCGAATGCCTTCTCCAAGTCCACAAAACACATGGACTGGTTGGGCAAACTCCCAACCAGTCCATGTCTACGTCTCTCGGCTGGCCTGGGAGCGCCTAGGGCTTCCCCGAGCAGAGCTGGGCAGCAGTCAGAGGCGGAGACCTCGGCGACCTGATCCGCGGGCGCTTGGACAATGACCATGTACAAAATCAAAATGTAAACACATGATCTGACCTTGTTGAATTATTACACCCTTCCACACTGTTGTTTGATTGGACACTGAAACTGAAATCGCTTTTGTTTTTGTTTTTTTTTGTTTTTTAAGAGTTTTAATCTCTGCAAAATGCATTGTCTTTTTAAGCCCTAATACAGTAGTTGGTAAGAAGTAATATGTGTGTTCCCTTGTGTAAACAACTGTCTATTATAACTAAGTTGGTTTGTAGTTTAAATTCCACTTCAGCCACAACAGAACAAGTAGTTGCTGAACAACGGAGTTCTTCCAGTGGGAAGCTCTTTGGTAATCCTGCAAATTTCTGCACAGAGGCAGTATGAAGCTGTCCTGAAGAGCATAATTTTAACGAGAGCTACAACACAAGGATGTAACCATCGATTTTTCAATGTGCCATTGAAGGGGTGAGGAAACAGTCAGGGACTTTGTAAGCCCACTTATTATACATATAGGATGTTGCTTTGACACATTGTTGCTCGTGCAGAATTTTTATGACAGAAGGAAGAAGAGCACTTTTACACTCTGCACACTTCCACCCCAGTGGGAAATGTGAAGGTTGTTTTGTTGCTCTCTGTGACAGCAGAAGTGAAGAATCAGGCATTGACAGGTTTATCGTTCTAACCAGTTCCTGCATTGCTGATGCTGCTCTCATTTAACATGAAAGAGCAAAGCCAACTCCAATTCAACGGGTGGCCCACTCATCATTTCAGGTCTGGGGATGACTATGTTTACAAAAAAGGCTTACACATAAGAATGACTTAAACTGATTGCAGTCCTTAATTAGCAATGATGAGCTAATTACTGTTCAGCAATAAGCAGCTGCAATCAGAGGTTCGCATAAACACATTTAGACATGACTATCATATTATATTTGAGTGTTTAATTATTATTTTGGCTTGAATAAAAAAAAAAAAACAGTTGGATGCATTTGTTGTGATTAGTCCAATCCAAACATGTGGATTTTTTTTATAATAGAGTAAAATATACATAAAGTCACCAACCATTTATTAGGTACATATTTTTCCCCCTTCAGATATGCTTTACAAAGATATAGTGTCAGATTTACTCAAATGAGCATTACATCCTGGAACCTCACTTCCTCAAACATGAATTTCCACCAAATGTCAAAAAGCATTGAGGTGAAGTTAAAAGTTTGCATTTACTGTGTCAAAAAGCAAGCATTCAATGCAGCTTTGAAAGCTACTAAACCCATGTAAACCTACAATTCTGTACCAACAAAATTGGTATACGTTTACAGGATCTACTGATATGATGGTATTTAGCAACACTCTATTTGAACCAATTAAAAAAGTTAACTTTACATGAATTTAGGCAGTGCAGTTCACTTACTTGTTCAGCATCACTTTTATAATCTTTTCTTAGCTCCTTCTAACTAGAGAAGGCCTGCCCTGTGTTTAACCTCTTTTTTATGTCTCCAGTTTCGTTGTCTATAAAGTTATTTTATTTGTTTTCTTTGGGATGGTGAAAGTATTTCTTGTGCTACTGCTGCCTATCCATGGTCGTGGGATGTGTTGCAGTAGTGCGATCTTTCAGTTGTTGGGTTATTCCACTGAACTTCCAGAAATGGGAAACTTACTGTTATTTCTTGTGTTTCCCCTTGCTTGACCATTATTTTTAGTAGAATTGGTAGAGCTCCCATAAATCAGCTTAAGAGGTCTATACCAAGGCTTTGTGTTTCTATACTTTATCTATTGAAAATAAAGTACCATGCATTATTTAGATCATTTGTTTTCTTCTGGAACACCTTTTCTGGTGATATTAATCCTCCTGTGTAAAATCAATCTATACAATTTGCCAATACCACAGATAATCAGCAATAAGCACCATATCTGTAGACAGTCTATTATATTTCTGTACAATACAAACATTTAGACATAGTGGACAGCTACACTGATCCTCTAGATCGGAGGTCTTCAGCAGGGGGTCCACGGAGGTACTGCATGGGAGTCACGAAAGTTTTGGTTGATTAGATTTTCTTTTTATATTCCCCCCTGCATTTTTTTCCACTAATTGAAATGTCTTTAAATCTACATTAACATGAATTTCACACATTGTAGTAAACAGATAAATGAGGGCAGAAGATGTCTTTCAGTCATCAATGTACACATTCATTCAAGCTGAACACTATTTCATTCACCACACCTGTCCCATCAATGAGGAATCTAAATCAAAATAAGAAATACTTTAATAATCCCAGGGCAAAGTTACTTTCATTAAATTACTCCATCTGTAATAGAGTGGCTATAGGACCAGTTTGATATAATACAATTTTATATAATATATAATTAGGGGATCCCCGCTCCATCTTTCAACGTTTCCACCTTTGCCTGGGAAACATTGAATATACAGTTTCATTTCATGCTTGAACCTGAGTAAGTCCTTGTGTTGCTCTTAGAACATCTTAGCAAGTTGTTTCCATCTCAGGGGAACAGTTTGGGTCCCTGTCTTTGCAAAGCGGTTCCACATCTGAATATTATTTACCTGCTGTACCTCCAGGAGCTCAAGCTAATGATCTTGAATGAAAAAGCACACAACAATGAATACTAGAAAGTGTAACAAGATCAAAGATTTGTATGCTATGTTGTTGAGTCAAAAACAGCAGATGTGAGACTTCTGTCAAAAGGCCCCTTGACGGTCCTTTGAAATGTCAGCAGCAGAATTTATGCTCTGTGGTTACCAGGATATACACCTCTAATCACCTTGGCTCCCTTCATGCCTTAAGGTGTGCATGTTATTGTCCGAGGTTCATATATTTCATTTTTTCAAATGAAAACTCAAGGATAATTTATAGAGATGTTGACATTCAAGTCAAAAGGAAGTTTATTATATATGTACTGTATATGCATTTAGCATTTACTCTAAAAAGTGCTGAATTCTTTCTTACTGAAAATTTGTAATATTTTAAGAAAATCTCATTATACAAAAGAATAGTCATGTTTTTCAATGTATGAAAAGTGTCGTCCTTCTCAATTCCCGTCCTTTTTTTCTCAACGCAATTAATTTTGCATGCAAGGCTCAGTTTTTTTTTTTTTTTTTGGTTGTTTTGTTACTATCAAAAGCACGATAAAAGCTTAGAAAAATAAAATTTTTATAAATAATACAAAATGTCAGAACATTACATATTTTTTAAACAGTTTAAACAAATTCACAACCTTGCCACTCTTACAGAGAGGCCCAATTTATGTAGTGCAAAACTACTAGTTGTCTTGACGACCAATTCTTACATTTAGGATGTTGCTGTGCAAATCCTTCAGTGACCATAAACTCTCTTCCCTGGTTCTCTGTTTACAGCTTTGCCTGCCTGGGCTGTCAGTATAGAATGTGACCATCATCATTTTCTCATACTGTTTTTATTAAGGAAAGAAGCTGAGCTGTGTACAAACTTGGGATATTGATTCTGAGTCTAATCTGCTTTAAACTCTACATAACTTTTCCATTAGCTGTCAGCAGTGCTCCTAGGTCTTCATGATGCCATTTTTTTATCTGATGTGCTCCATCAAAGCCAAGGCCTTCACAGAACTGCTGTATTTAGTAAACTAAGGACAAACTATACGAAGGGTGATTCTATTTAGTAAATATGGCGCTTTGGATTCTGTTTGCCATGATTGTCATTAAATCAATTATTCAATTAAGCTATTTTGAAAAATTACTATTACATACTATTTCAAAAGTGTAGTCGTGTTGGTGTTCAGCACCAAATTCCCCCTAAAAACACCTTTTCGAGGTGATGATAAATTGGAAAATGTGAAATTATTCTGGTGGTGTTTTCTATACCTTACAAGGCCATTGATTTATTTTTTCTGTGCTAGTTTACCTTCTTTAGGAAATCATTTATGTCCTTTTCTACACAAGGAAAAGGTAATTTCTTTGGAATCTAAAGCAGCTGACTCTGAATGTATGCAAGATTAACAAAGTCAAAAACCTCTTTACCATTGCAAAGAAAAAAAATTCAAATTAACCCGCCTGTATAGGGACGGAGTTGTGTGACGACTGGTTTACTCTTCTTGCACTGTTCTGGCTTCAGCCTGCCTGCCACATTATACACCAAAATGTTGATGTTGTTTTCACTTTAATCTGCTTTTACATTTACGGGTGCTATTTGTGGTTAAGTATTGATCCAAGCGAAGAGGACACCTGACAGTTGTGCATTCTAGCACTAAAAAATTTTTTTTTCTTTTCTGAGGCCATTTATTAGCTTTAAACATCTCTATTCAAAGTGCTTGTGTTCTGTTTTAATGTACAGTAGGAGTCTAAGATGTTCAAGGCTTGAGCAGCAGCACTTTCTATCTGGGGATCAAAAATGATAAACAACCAAATAAATAAAAACAGATCAATAAACTCCTGCTTAAGAAAAGCTTTAGAGGATGTCCATATGTCTGAAGCACATGGATTCTCATAGAGTTGCTATCTTTATTGGAACTTAGACAGCTGAATAATTTAGTATATGCAGAGAATAATTCACCCATTTTACAGAAATATACAAGTTGTAAGGTGGGTGTGCCTATAGTGTGATCCATATTTTTGAATGCTAGTTAAAGTTAACGATATAAATCAGACAAGCGGAGGTAAATTTTCTTTGTGCGTAAAATTGTGCAACAAATTAAAATAGGAATTCTAACCATTTAAAAAACTTTAAAACATACAGTATCTAAGCAAAATAATTGAACAAGGTTAGCATTTTATTGCTTTAGTAAGTACTAATATGTAATAGTTTCAGCCATGTTTTTGTTCTATGATTGTATGTATGGTTTAATCATTCATGCACATAGGAGGTTTTGGTCTAAAGTAGGTACTCTTTTACTTTTACCAATACATTTCCCTGGCTTCCAGTAATATGCACGCCAGAATTAATAGCTTACACAATGTATTTGGTTCCCAACACAATATCATTTCGGTCTGAAACTATTTATCAACTAAATCTAAATTAATCTTAATCCATTGATTTTTTTTTTTTATAATCAACTAATTTGGTAAACAACTAACTTATATCTGGAGTAGAAAAACTCCAAAATATACCAGTAGCTAAAAGAGCAACCAACTAAGAGCATTGAAAATGCCATAACTGTACAAACTGTAGACCCATTTGGTATTTATGTCAAACAAAAACAAATCTTTCTATGCTGAAAATTTAAGTTGCATTTCTGACCACCTATGAGTTTACATTTTAAACATTTACAATGCAAGTAAAATGTGCAAAAACACTTTTCTTCTTTTCCTGAGTTGAATCGTGTTTATGGAGGCATGTGAATTTAGAGATAGTGTCTATTAATAGATCAATGGAATAACTGAAAAGAAAAACTGTCAGAATAAAAACTTTCAACACTGTTGAATAGCTGCAGGACTACTATCATTTAGGAACTGAAACCTGGTTTAGTGTGCATGATACTCACACTACATGTCGTACAATGCACTGCAACAATAGGTGCATTTGAGATGAAAAGCGGCTCGTCTGTTTACGGCTGTGCTGATAGGCTGTGTTAAAAGTCTGTTGTGAACTGGTCAGAGCTGGCATCGCTTATTGATGAAATATACATAATAGAACAAATATGGAATAAACTTTCCTTTGGAGTCAAATGTACTGTATTGATGAAGAGTCTCACAGTAAGTTGTGTTATATCTACGAATCCAATGTATTAATTGTTTTAATATGCAAAATCAGCAATAAGCCAGTTAATGAGGCTATATGTAAAAACACAAAGATATTGAATAATAAGGCAAGACTAAGCCAACTGGTTCAATAAGGCAACTTCGAGTCTTGCCAATAAGGCAAGTACAAACATGTACATAAACAAATACTTGGAAATATGCTACTGAGTAATTGTTCAAGTTTTAGGAAAGTATGCATATTTAAAATAAAAAAACAGACAAATTGAAAGGGTTGGGAGGATATGTAGGGGTCGTTTTATTTACACGCCTAATCAACAGTCCGTTACCCAGTGACAGGAGGGCGTTTTGCCATCATTCACCATGCATTGCAGCCACCACCATGGACGTAATTTTGGGGGGGAATAGGGGGACATGTTCTCTTCACTTTTTTTTGGTCCCCTGCACGTTTTACGGTCCAAAAACAAACTTATACAACAGCACACACACATTTGTTAAGCACTAAGACCAAACGGAAAACCAAGCTCAAGTTGAAGCCCGCTCACCTGAGTTTAGACCATCTACAAGCTCCTGATTGGCCGACCATCACTGAATCGGGTCTGTGATTGGATGGTTAAACACCCTGAAGTTAGTTATATTAAAAAATTCTTGTTTCCTCCCCCAATTTCTGAAATCAAAATTTGTCCATGGCCACCACTGTTGGTTTGATCAAGGGTAGTGGCTGATCTTGTTCTGATCTATTGAGGTATTGGTTGCTCACGTATTCCAGACATGAGATGCAGACTGGATCAAGTCTAACCAGCGTACACCGTGCACAGACCAACACCGATCAGATCTACGTAGGTCTAGCTCAACTGAAACGCACCTAGTATTTGTGGAATGGATACAGACGAAATACTTACTGACCTTTTTTTATTGCCAAAAAAAAAAGAAAAGTCAAGTCACCCCGACTGTGTTTCCACATCATTATTTAGCAGATACGACATGTATACATTTGCTTTTTTGAACTGCAGATAAAGAAAAATCCTCCATCTGTTAATTTAGGAGTTGTTTTTTTGACATGAAGAAAACCTACAAATATACAGTTAAATCTTGCTTTACTTCAGTCCAGTTTATCTTTATAGCGCCAATTCAGACCATGTCATTTCAAAGCACTTGACAGCTACAATTCCATCAAGTCATACAGTCAGATTGGCTCCAGGGTTTCTATATAAGGAAAACCAGCTGACTGTATCGACCAATTAACTTAAACAATTGATCTGCTTAATCACTGAACAAATGGTTCAAACACATGTTTAAATTATTGTAATGAAATATGTCCTGGAATACATGTTTAACTATTATTTTAATAATATGTTGACAATTTCTTTAAACAATCTATTAAAAAAACACACAACAAAAGGTTCTTAAATGAGATCCTTTACAGCATTTGAATTGAGTAAAGCTAAATTATGCAACTGATGGAGTTTTGGATAAAAGGAATTCAAAGTTAAAATAGTTTTTTGTAAATGCGGATGCATGTAATTTTTGTACAATTTTTGCCCTTTATTACTCCTTTTAGTTTTTTTTTTATAGCTAATATCCTGTTTTAGGGGTAAGTATTTTCCAGCTATTGATTATTTCATTACTGAATTAGCTGACAGTAAATTATTTATTCCATTCCCAACTATATATATTTTATTTCTCCAGTTGTGGTGCTAACTCTATTCAAAAGGCAGATTTAATATTGCCGGAAGACATTTTTTTATAACCATACTTAATCCCGTCGTGCTTCACAGCTTTGTCCTTGGGATTGCTTGAAGAGCTCCTTGATTTCTACAGCTTGCTTAAAGCTTCGGAAGACTCCATTGAAGTTTAAAATCAAGAGGTTTTTTTTATGAAGGAATTAAAGGGTTACATTGGGAAAAGTGGAATCATTAAAATTTGAAATGTATACTGGACTCGGTCAGGATGTTTAAGGAGAAAATGATCAACACTACATAGAGGAAAAGTATGAATTCAGGAATACACGGCACTTTGATCCAATCCAGCGGTCTCACTTCCCACCCTTGTGGCATTGTTCAAATACTCCACCTTTGGAGACGATTTTAAAATTGATGGAGGACTTCTCACTGGATTTTAAAGCAAGGCTACAGTACATTTATCTGCTAAGAACAAGTGGGGCACACGGTTAAAAAAAAAAGAACTGACAGTTTCAAATCCCAAAAGGTTTCAAATGTCAGGCAATTTATACATTTTTTTCACCTGCTTTTATTTCAACCAGTTGGCTCAGACGTCTAAGAGCTTTGAGTAAACCCACATCTTTTTTTTCCGTCTGTTTTCAACAGCTTTTCAAAGCTGTTGGCCATTTTTTTAGTGAAGAGCTGTTTTGCAATACGTGATTGTATCCAAAGTCCTCAAACTGGCTATTTTTCACAAATATCTTTATCCATAGTTACTGTATATAGTCTGTGCGACAAACTAGATTTCTTATTACACCAAAACTAAGGCTACGTTCACACTGCAGGCCTTAATGCTCAATTCCGATTTTTTTGTGAAATCGGATTTTTTTGCATGTCCGTTCACACTTCCAAGTATATGCGACTTGTATGTGATCTACTGTGTGAACTGAAAGCGTTCAACCGAAGTGTCCCGCATGCGCACTCGAGGACGCGATGACGTCACATGTAGCAAGCGTCCTCAGTGTTTGCGGAAGTAAACATGACTCGTAATACCGCAGCGTATATTGCGTTCTTTAAGTTCTTCTCCAACAGGAGCAGGCACATTACGAATGAAATCTTTTTAAGAAGATCAAAAAGAAAGAGAGCCAGATTTCTTGCAATGGCGTTTTGTGGGGCAGTAATAGCAACGTCCGTACAGAGCTCTCACTGAGCTCTCTATTGACTGCTCTCTGTGTTATCTTCCGCCATGGTTGTTAGTTTTTCCCACCTCCGCTTAGTAGGACGCAGATTAGTAACGTTTAGTAACATTTGTCAAGTATCAATGACGTGTAGGTCGGATGAATGCGACCTGGCCGTACAGACACAGGTCGCATTTGAAAAGATCAGATACGTATCGGATTCAGGACCACATATCCAAGTGGCCTGGGTCGCATTTGAAAAAATCCGATCTGTGTCGTTCAGACTGTCATAAAAAGATCAGATACAGGTCACATATGGGCAAAAAAATCGGAATTGGGTCACTTCAGGCTGCAGTGTGAACGTAGCCTAAGATTGTATGCATCCAATAGCATTTTTGAGATTAACATACTTCTTTTGCACACAAAAAAAATATGAACAACAAGTCTTCCCTTACCTGAAGTATCCAATGATCACGATGGCCACTAGCAGAGAGCTGAAGGACACAGCATAGCCGGTGGTATACATGACATACAGCCGTTCAAAGAAGTCTTGCTGTGAAAATACAGAAAAGCATGTGCTTTTTATACCACTCTTATAGAAAACAAACAAGCATGTCTCACAGGACCCTGTCTAGACAGTCTTAAACAAAGATCAGCAGGTTCACAAAAAACAAAATATTTTAGGAGTGGAGAAATGTCCTAATATAAAGCTCCCAATGCAACGAAAACATTTTTTGTCTGAGATATAAAATAACATTTTCTTTTATACCACCACACAGTCTACAAAAATCTGAAACATGTTGTTGAATGCAAATCACAAGAAGGCTTCAGCTCTCCCTTAAGATGTTTATTAATATTCCCTGAGCAGATTACATCCTCTATACTCTGGGGTTGCTGGTGGTGCTTCCTGAATTTACAAGAGGTGATCCGGATAATTTATTTTTAAATGCATTTATGAAACTTATATTTCTAAGAAACAAATAAATGATGAAAAAATTAAAGTGTTAATGTTTCAACAGTAAAAGCAAGCTCTCATCAGTTGTAGAAAAATTGATTTGAAGTTCAAGTGCCAAATCAGCAGAGAAGTCAGGCATTAAAACAAAATGGATGAGAGCACAGACCTCAAGTCACACCATCTGATGATGACATTTAAGGCACAAAGCCTTAAAATTGCTCACTGACTCACAAAGCTCTACACCTACATAAAAGCTTAGATGTTCACAAAATATGAAGACCTATTTTACTTTTACAGGCTTTATTATGTTATAATTTGATTTTCCTTATAAGAGAATTGTATTTCTCTAGTCAATCAAACCAAATGTGAAACCATTAAAACACACATTAGAAGTCAGAGAGTTCACATTTAATGCTCATTTAAACTTAATTAGTAACTAACTGGGGAAATTAGAAATTATAAATCATTTAAATTGGGAAAAACTGGGAAATCTGACTACTTACTAAATCTAAATAAAGGACCTGTGTATTTTATAAGTTTTCAAAATGAAATTGAATGAGGCTTTTACCCTGACTGAGTGTAACAGGCAGTGAAAACCGGGTTTTCAAACACATTTAGCCAACCCCTGGCGTAAAACGCACAAATTTTTCACCAAACCAGCCTCTCATCCATACGAAGCCGGCGTTTCGGGGGTCTGTAAACAATCTTTTTTTTATTCAGCCTTCAGAGTGGGAAGATTTTGAAACGCCGTTTTCGCGTTTCCATCTTTAAGCTCTAACCGCATTTTTTTTTTACACGCATGCGTCATAGCGTCGCCTCTAAACACGCATGCGCGACACAGTATCACAACAACAATGGCGCCGTACTGTGTTGAATGGTTGCTGCTCATGCTACTCACCCTGCTGTCGAGCTTACAACAGAATCTTCTTCTTCTGGAATATCTCCAGGAAGAACAGAGCAATATCGACGACATAGTTCAGCACCTGAATTTGACTAAACCATGAAAATGGACCCGCAGGGCAACCATGTATAAATATTAGTGCGCATGCCCAACATTTCGTCGCCTATTTTTGCTTTGGCACCACAGCGCCACTTATAGGCCTGGTATACATTTTGCAGCGTTTTCATGCATTCGTGTGGACGATCACATTTATTTTACGTCTCCGTCTTTACGACAAACGTTCTGGAAAATATTAGCGTTTCGTGTTCGTTTTGACTTCGTGTGGACAGGGCCTTACATTCTTATTGGCATATATGCATGAGAAACCTTTTTAATGTAGGTCCTGAAGTCAGTAGAAAAGTATTTTGATAGATACAGGATTGTTCTCTTGTTAAGGTGTGCGAGCTCTCAACTCTTAATTTTTATCCTTAAATACTGAGTCCCAAGTTTCAGTCAAAGAAATTCAAGTCAGAGTTGAATCTAAAGTCAAGACAAGTAACTGTCAAGTCAAGTTTTAGGGCTGAAACGTCAGATTTTAAATATTGTTAGGCTAATTATCATTGATGATGTGATGTGAGTTTATTACACCTTGGTATTGGCTGCCTGTTGCTTGTCAGAACCGGTTTTCCACAATAGTTAATCTGATTAATTAAGTCGTTCCTCTCACACATCATTAAAGATAATTATCCTAACATTATTTTTAAGTATTTATTTAAAAAAAAGTTTAAAACTTACAAAAGTTATATTCTCAATTTCTCAATACCTTATTGAGTATTGAATATTCTCAATACCTTCGCACTGAACACCTACACTCCTGCCAGCAGAGTGAGAGTGCAATAATTTTGAGGCAGGAGAAATGGCTGGTCTGTCAAGCCAAACTTACCAATGGTCAGTTTACTTGACCATAAAACATAGCATCCTTGTTGCCCCACTGCATATCATTGCTAAGACCGCTGCAGGTTGCTCAACACAATATGTCACTGGGGATATTTTCCATATTAGGACTGAGTAGCCACACGCCATGCAGTCAGTGTTGCAGCAGCAGCTAGAAATATGGGAAGTACAGCTGATGACACCACTGTCCAGCCAGCTCAGATTAGTGAGTTTTCATGTTATGGAAGGTTTGTGGACCTCGACCCTCAGTTCCAGTCTCTCTGTGGATAAGCCAGTACCAGGGGTTCTATAAATAGTATAATGAGAAGAAATCATGCATTTAAAACATCTAACATCTGATTGTTTTGCTGATCACTATGAGCAGAAATCTTGGAAAGTAACAGTTAGTTTTTGGACTCAAACTTAATGTTATAATTAAAGTTATAGTAGTTAATACCTACACTTTATTCTCTTCTTTCTCTGCCTATTTAACCCAAAATGTATTGTTTCCTTGAAGTTAGGATAATTTAAATGTTACATTTTAACTGTGGCAAATATCCAATTAGGAGGGGAGTGCTTCATCACAGTGCAGATCCTGTTCCACGTGAAGCTCTGTATGCCAATCTCTGTGAGGGAGAAAATGAGGAATGATCTTGTCGCTGTGACATTGCAGTAAAGGGTGTGGATTGGTTGATTGAGATGCTCCGTAAGATCCTTTTGACCGCAGACAGAGAAGTGATAAGCTGTTATAAATCTAAAGTGTATTATATCAAATTACAACAGATGGCCACTTGTCCTCCAAATTCTCAAGGATGACAAATTAACATAAGTCTTCATTGGTCACCTGAGAGGGATAAATGGCTCCTGCTGCTACATGCCTCACTCATGTGTGGCCACCTTGGTGTTGAACCACCATTATCTTAGCACTGAGCTTTTGTGTCATGTACAGTCAGGGAACTCTTACACCCCTTCAGGTGATGAGGAGCACACCATGTTCCAGAGACCATTAAAATACCTGCTAATTGTCTATGTTCCGATGTGAAGGTGATCCCAGATCTGTTTTGCTGTGAATGAAACTAAAGTAAATCACAGAAACAAATTAAAAAAAAAACAATCACATATTAAAATTATGATTTATAACCTTATTTCCCATGAAGTACCACTGGATTATTCATTCTTATCATTTCTGATGACTGTCATCCTAAATGTATGTCTATATTTGCTACAAAATTAACAGGTTCGATGTTTGAGTCCACCTGTTTAATAACCATGATTCCTTTATTTAAGCTATAAGTTCAACAGAGAGACGGAAACATTAAAGAAATACATCAATTTCTAGTTGGCAAAGTTTGGAATGGTTTCAGTGATGGTCAGTTAACCACACGTAAATCTTTTGTGGCTATCCAACAGTTTTTCGGGATAGGTTGTATATATCAGCAGCTTTGAATTTCTATTTATGTTTTCTGGAAAAGAACAAACAAAAAAAGGAATATTTTCACTCAACAAACAGTTGAGAGGAGTAGTCTGTTTCTGTCTACAAGAAGCAATGGACAAAAATCTAAGCAGGATATAGATAGATAATGGGCCTGATCTATCAAAGGTTTGCGAGTATAAAAACGTGAGCTATTTCACTGCGCACGCTAAAAAATTTACAAACTGATCTATCAATAGCGTGCTAAAAGGATTTGGTCTTTAAAACGTGCTAAATAGCGCCTCTTATCCATTTAGTACTTTTTCTGCAATGAATATGCAATATGGGGCGTTTACACGCAAAAGTGCGTCTTGTGGGAGGAGAACATGTAAATATATTAATTTAGCACTCGCAAAGTGATTTATCAAACCTAAAAACAATTTTGCTAACGGTATCTGACTCTATATTTAACACGTTTCAAAAGAAGGTGCAAATGGTCTGTATGCGTAATTGCGCACACATGGCAGCGGTTATTGTCGCAAGAAGGAGACATGGAAATGAAGCAAGGAGACACAGAGAACGCATTTTTTCACTCCGTGTGAATATTTTTGGAATGAACGAGGAAACGATCATCAAAACATATCGTTTATCCTGCATTGCCATTTTGGAGCTGTTGGGGGAACTCCGAATGGATTTGGAGCCAGCCACAAGGAGGACCAACGCAATACCAGATATCACAAAACTCCTTGCAACGTTGCACTTTTTTGCATCTGGGTCATTCCAGCGTACGGTTGCAGCGAGAGCTGGGATCTCCCAATCTCGTTTTTCAGAAGTGCTGTCCGAAGTGCTGTCCAACGGGGTCGGGGTTCTCCCCCTGCGACTGTGGAGCAACATGCCAATGCTGCGGGGATGCGTAATCTCATCCACAGTCACTTCTTGTGAGCCATTTGGTATGTCCATTTTTCTACAGGCCAATACAAAACACCTGGTTCTTGTTGTTTTTTTTTTTTTACTGCAGTGAAGTAGAAATTCAGCCACATACCACCTTAGGGAATAAAGATTGCCACAAAGTTTTTTCTTTATATATCACTGTAAGATTTAAATTTCTTAATGCACTAGCTTGTATATAGTTTATATCTTCCCACGCTGCTACATTACTTATACTTCATCCATCCTGTACATTCCTATTAATATACATTTTATTTTCTACTTCTTGTTTTTATATATCTGTAAATATTTTTTTTCTATTTATATAATTTGATCTTGTAGCTAGTTTTTATAATTTATTTTTTATATTCGGATGTAACTGGGGCCGTGACTCTCAATTTCGTTCTACCTCATGTAACACGTGATGTGAATGACAATAAAGTCTCTTGAATCTTGAATCTTGTAGAAACTACAAACTACTTTGCCGCAAACCACAAAACGCGCAAAATCATCATTTAAATAGGGCGTCTCCAACAGTTTTGCACCTGCCACCAGTTACGCAATCGCTCTTGTTAAATCACCCGCAAACCATGGTTCAGCCCCTTGCGTAAAATTCCAGTTTGCGAGCGCAAATTACTGCACGCAAAATTGGATCTTGATAAATCCGGCCCTATGTGTTTAACCAAAGAGTGGCATAGCCAGCTGGTCACTGATCTCTCAATTCGTTCTACCTCATGTAACTTCAATTTCGTTCTACCTCATGTAACACGTGATGTGAATGACAATAAAGTCTCTTGAATCTTGAATCTTGTAGAAACTACAAACTACTTTGCCGCAAACCACAAAACGCGCAAAATCATCATTTAAATAGGGCGTCTCCAACAGTTTTGCACCTGCCACCAGTTACGCAATCGCTCTTGTTAAATCACCCGCAAACCATGGTTCAGCCCCTTGCGTAAAATTCCAGTTTGCGAGCGCAAATTACTGCACGCAAAATTGGATCTTGATAAATCCGGCCCTATGTGTTTAACCAAAGAGTGGCATAGCCAGCTGGTCACTGATTCAAACCCCAGCTCAGCCAGTCTCAGTCATTATGTACTTGGGGGGCAAAACCCTTCACCTCTATTGCCTGCTGATGGTTGTCGGAGGGCCTGGCTGCACAGCTGTAACTACACTCCCATTAGTGTATGAATGGGTGTGAATGACTAAATGTAGCGAAAAGTGTTTTGGTTGTCCTTAGACTTGATGAAGTGCTACACAAATACAAACAAGTTACCATTTATTTTCAAATTCCAAGTGAACACAGTAGTTAAAAAGAGAAGTTGTGACCAATTATAAGATATATGCCTTTAACACAAGCACTGTTCTGTTAGATAGAATTCAACACACGTGCTAATCTATAAACAGGCAACTGTTTTCCACAACATTTGGATTTAAAGTTTCAAAAGGTGCATGATAATGGTAGGATGTTATTTACTGCTTGTGAAGCAGTGGTAGTTACCAGATTATCAGTCCACAGGGCTGTATTTCTGATTTCCCAGAAACTCCTGCTCCAGTTCATCACAGATCATCAAGGTTTGATGAATAAACAAGCCATGATGCCTGTTTACTGGTGTCTTTGTGATTATGTCTTTTGCCTCATCAGTTTTGATTAGATCATAATTTTCATATGCTTCTGAGAACAATTTATTTGTTTCTATCATACTATGTACTTAATTTCAGAGAGAGAAAGAAGCATTTGTATGGATTATTTTCTCCTAAAAGAGAATACAAGGGAAAACATAAAAGTGAGGATTTACATCTAAACTCAGAACTTCTTTGCTATCTGTGATGAAGGATTGAACGATTTTAACTCAGAGATTAGTAAAAACAGTTCACTGTATCAAGAAAGAAAGATTTTTGTGTCAGTCTGAGAATGGGGATTAACACACACAACAAGAATTTCTGGAAGGGGAATCGAGACAGAACCTAGCTCTACTTTTTTTCGGAGTATGCAGCAATTAAGCAGTCTGAAGAGAGATGCAGTTTCAAACAAACACATCCGCCTTTGGGGAAAATAAAATAAAATATCTGAATTCCAGAGGGGATTCCACATAATTTCTGCCCAAGGCAATCCCCAGATTAACCTATCCGAGAACATATATGACACAACACATCCACCCTATAAAAAAAAACAGCCCATAGTGCCACTACGCAGAGCCTCTATGCAGTCAGAATGATGTGGCAAAAAATCACTTCGGAGCTTGAAAAAAATTTAACGCAACCTTCTTTAGGCTACCACATGGTTCCTTCACACACAGCTTTTAATTTGTGTTTCATACTTAATATAAATACGATTTGGCATAACACCATAAACAGAAATCCTTTCTTTGTTTATATTTCATAGTAATACATACTCTTGCTTCCTCATCACTAAGGGGATGAAGGAACCGTAGACACTCTGAGTAGTTGGTCCATGTTTTGTTCCACTGCTCCACAAACACCCAGGATCCATTGGCATCACACTTCCTGTAAGCCTGACCTGAAAACATAGACTTAAGTTATTTCATCACCAAAATAACTTCTACAATCAAAATAAAAGATTTGTACATTGTGAAAGATTTGGGTTGCAATGAAAATTAATATATTGTAGTAAAAATATATATATATATATTTCTAAAGCAAACTTTAAGTATTTTCACAATTTTTTTTTACTTTTGCTTAGTGAATATTAATGATCAAAACATGTTTATATATTTGTATATGACATCAATATCCATAGGCCACCAAAGTAGTTAAAATGGTTTTCTTTAAACAAAATCAATTTTCATTTAGCTCAGAAAAACAAAAACCTAATGGCTTTAATATCCATCTTAGAACATTGCTGTGGTAAATCAGAAATAATAAAAACCATTTACTATACTGTGAGTGGAAACCACTGTATATGGAAACCACTTCATAAATTTGGATTAATAAAATTATATATTTTTTTTCTTTAATTCAACTAGAGCAATACAGCAGCAGAAACCAGTGGATTTGTTTAAGAAGGTGCATGATGGCATTGTTAAGTCCAGCTCCACATCATACCATTTGAAAAGTGTTTTTTTCCTCTGTCAAAAGATCTAACTGATAAAACTTAGCCCTGATGATGTTGCCAAATCTCAAACTCCAGTTAGAGTTGACTGCTTTAGTTTTAGGAGTTAGAAAATTTAAATCAGAAAGGGTAAAATCACCAATTAAACTATACTTTGTTTCAATGTCTAAAATTCTGTTAGTTAAAGTTGTAAGAGCTCCTCTTTTACTTGGATACACAGGGATATACATAGGGAGATCATCTGCATAGCAGTAGAAAGGTTACATTGTTTCTGGCTATAATACATCTCAGTGACAGCATGTAAAGAGTGAACAATAATACACCCATGATGGAGCCTTAATGTACTGTGCAAAACAGAGACAATCGTGGGGGGTAGATCACAAATCTTTACAGAAAGACCTCTAAATAACCAGTATTAACAGAATCAAACCGTTTCAGTGCAGTTTCCTGAACACTGTACCAACGGATTGACTAAGGTGAGACCAAAAAATTTGGAACACCCACCGTATAAAATGAAGAGATTAAGTTGAGCAACACAAAGACAGCAGGGCAAAGTCATTGTTTACTTTTAGCAGTACATACTCAGTGCATTTCCTAAACCTAAAGCCAGATTTAAATTACTTAAAGCTGAAGTCTGTAAGTTTTTAAAAATCACTTTTTTGTCATATTTGCTAAAACTGTCCCTATGCCCAGACAGCAGTACATGTGATATGTAACCTGTGAAAAAAACTGCTTCAATTGGTACCGCCTACTGCCTGTATTTCAATCTGGAAAGAATAATTCGGGACGAGTCAAAACAACCAATCACAGCCAGAGGAGCGTCTGATGGAGTGTCAATCACAGCTCACACACGCTGAAACCCCCCCAGAGAAGCAGAGAGGGCGGGGGAGTGGCGTGAAACCTGTTTTTCTTCAAATTTTCAGTCGAAGTCTGCTCTCTTCTCAATGTTACAGACCGCAGCTTTAAGGACAGAGTTGCTCTAGAGGAAAGTTTGTATTTCTTTTAAAACAAATTTCTCAAGGAACCTGGAAATAAACTGCAAAAAATACAAAACAGGTCTGAAGCTAAACAAATAATTAGCATCAAGATGTGTTTTTTTTTTAACGAAGGGGTCTCACAACAGTATGCTGAATAGAATCAGGGACACCTTCTGAGCTGAGACAGGTGTTTATTAAAATAAGGAGGAAAAGTCAAACAGTGTGAAAAACCCCTTTCAGCAGTTTAGTAGGTAAGATGACCAAAGAACAGCTTGTCTCTTTCATATGCTTAACAATGTCAGATACTCCTTTTTTTACTTTGGTTACTTGTAAACAAATTACAGTTTTATGTAAATTAATTATATTTCAGTAGTATCCAAAACCTAAAAAAGATGAAAGAACTGACTTGAGTTTGTGTGTCTATTTTTTCAATAAATGAAGTAGCATAAATAGGAAAAGTCAATTCATGGATGGACAGGATGTAAAACAACATAAGTTCTCCACTTTGCGGCTGGGAAATGTGGTCTTCCTTGACGCAAAAAATAATACAGCTTTTGTCCACTGTGGAGGAGGCCAAAACTGAAAGTTCTTTAGAGCAGCACGAACTATCTATATTTAGGTAACTTCTAGTGCTTTTCTTTACATCCTATCCATATCCAATAAACCATTATTTGCATATCACTGTGGTAAAACATAAAACAATAACCCTACACACACAGTAAAGTCACTGTTTTGCTCACATATTGACTCATCACTTATGGGTGTAAACCATCTTAGATTCCTAGATAGCAATTTTTGCCACATGAACCAAACTTTTAAAAATAAAACAGATTATAATCTAAGTTGGTAAACCATTCCATAAACTATTGGCAATGAAAAAAGAGCAGTTTTATCAAAATAACTCCTACATGTTTTGATGCTACACTCACCTCGGTCATCTGAGTGACACTAGTCAATGTGAAAAACAAAACCTTCTTTGACACAAGCAATCTTAAAAAACTAAACATATAATGCACATACTGTGAAATTTTCCAAGATAAAAAAAATCATATTTACAAAAAGATTTGACAGTGGAGATGCTGTTATCACATTTATTCACAAGCTATTATGCATGCCTGCCAGCAGGTAGTCAAGCAGTGTAGAAGAAGCAGAGAATGCCGTGTAGCTCTCTTTTCAGAGTCAGTGTTGTCCTTCGGTTGATCTTTTGAAGCCAGTGTTTATTATCACATCCTGATAATAAACAGTTATGTTCTTGCAAATTACCTAGGGAGAACATCTGAGGCTCCAGAAGGAAATCTTTTTTTTTAGGTGCAAATTATGTGTAAAAGTGTTCTAAATTCAAAGATGGTGTATACAAACTTGACCAAAACGGACTAGATGCAAAGGAACATTTAACACAGCTATACATCTCCAAGAGCATCTGTGAAAAAGACAGTTCACACCAAGTCTAAAAACTTCAAGGACCTTCAATGCCCCTTTCTACTAGCTCCATTTTTGTGGGTTTTTTGTACCTTTTCAGAAGAAGAGCTGAAGAAAGCAGTAAGGGTCTGACATTTGGCCTGAAGGCACTGCTGTTTGACACTAATTGGCCATTGGCATGATCAGCCATATGTTGATGGCAGCTCGAAAAGAAATGCAGTTTGCGGACATAGCATTCAGAATGACAAAGTGTAGAGCACAATGCTTGGACTAAAAAAATGACCCAAGCAGGAAACTGAAAAGCCAGATGGGAAAGGTGAATGTTTATTTTAGGAAAATAACTTTAACAACTTTTACATGCTAAAGGGGTTTAGGTTTCTAAAAGGTTAAAGGAATATGTAATTTTACCATTTTTAAATAGTAAAAACACATCAGCTTTTGGGATTAAACACAGGCTGGGTGAGCTGTATATATCAATACCCTGAATCTTCTGATCACACTCAAAACCATGAATTCTGATCTCCCCACATATGTATATGCAAAACAAAACAACCATAGAAATGCTCATGCAGTAAAGGTAGAGAAGACAATCTTCCTTTGTCTTTGAGTTCCAAGTTTTATTTTATCTATTGGTTTTTCCACATGTCAATCTTTGTGATGTCCTCAATTCCTCTTGAACTTCTAAGTTGTTTTTTTATCCAATGAGGTGATCCAGTGAGGTTTTAGCCATTCATTGTAGCTTCCCTGCTCTCACAGTATACATTAACATTGGCTGAATCACAAGAAGTAAACTGCCTCACAAGTTTGAAGATGAACACCTCAGAAGGAAGATATAAGACCAGAGTGTATTTGGGAGATTATTTTATATGGTGGTAGAAGAGCAGGAAAGATTTTCCTGCACATACTGTTATACAAAAAGTGACTTGGTGATACTATGTACATTTCTGGAAAAATCCCTTACTAAAGCTTTAATATAGAAAACAGACAGATTCTTTAAAATAACCTTTAAATAAATCCCAAAATATGTCCTGCAATCTCTCAGTGGATCAAAGGAAACACAGCAGTTTCCGTGTGTAGTGGAACAAAGCTTGAGTCGTCAATGGAGAACCTCTCTAAAGACAAATGTGCCTTACTTAACTTACTGTAAGCAGAACTTTTAAATAAAGCAAAAATGATCTTCAATAATTAGAGGAAATTATGAGGTCTTCAAAGAGAAATACGCATAAGAGCATGAAATTACTGCATTTTCAGGCCTGAAAACCCAAAGCTTTTACAAGTATTAAGTAGATTAATTATAGCTAGAAACCACCAATCATGCTGTAATTCTGGACTTATATAAACCCGACCCTTTAGAGAAGACAGTAACAAAGTCGGCTTTTTATCACCCCTGAAGAACATTTCCCGGATTAAAGGACAAATGTCCAGGCAGGATCTAGAAAAATCCACTCATACTTTTAGTTTTACAAGAATTGATTAATGCAAAAGCGTCTTTACGGGTTTGACTAAAAAGTTTGATAGCTGATTCAAAACACTGCTGCCAGCATTCTCACCAAAATAAAGAAAGTGGAGCAAATGACCCCAGAGCTACATTTATTACACTGGCTCCCCCTCTCTGAGAGAATAGAGATCAAAATTCCTCTGTTAGTCTAGATATTACCAAATGGCTAAGAACTAAAATATGTCATAGACTTGTAGTCAGTTAATATACTGCCCAGACCTCTAAGGTCCTCTGACTCAAGTCTAATTTTGCATCCCCAGATTCAGAACCAAACATCAAGAAGCAGAGTTTAGTTTGTATGCACCCCTAACAGTCAAAGATGGTGGATGCGGTTGTGGCCCAAATGCAGAGTAAAATGATGAGTTTTCGCTGATTTACAGTGGAATCCGCTTATAGTGGTCACGGATATAGTAATCCACCACTTATATAGTTCAAAAGGGTTGGGACAGAATCATTTCTATACAAATGCTTTTTAAATAATTTGTTTATAGTAATCAAGAAATCTGCTTATAGCTTTCATTTTTGGCCATTTTATGAATGTAAACATGTGCAAAAATAATATTAAAATTACGTGTACATCTCGGATGTACAAGAGGGTACCAGTGCTGCGCGCAGAGAGGAGGGAGAGGAGGGGGAGGATGAAGAAAAGAAGACAGTTGTCCTTTCCAGAACTGAGATGAGGAATGCAGTTTGCATTTTGAAGACTGGTCTCCTGCATGTTGGTTTCAAAAACTTTTACCTTTTACATCGTTTTGAAAAAGAAGTGAACTTGGTGTTGGACAACACTCTGATCCAGGGAACCATGGATGGGTTAGGTTAAGTGATTTCTTAATGCGGTGCAGCAGATCCGCAACACAAAACAGAGGTAGGCTAGCTTTATTTTTCTGTAACCTTTGCAGTTACATTCAATGTTGTTGTTCTAGGAAACAGTTTTTTTCCAACTTTATTTTCAGACATGTTATAAAAATGCACCAGCAGCACAGCAGAGCCAGAATAAGTACATAATAAGTTACGTAGACTACTAGAGTTATCTGTGCACAGCACAGAATACAGTGATTAAACTTGCATGGTACAGTAATAAAATTCAGTAAATTCTGAAGCTATCGTTTCATTTCATTTTTGTCATTGAAAACCATACAAATGGAATTTAGATCATATTCTGCATAAAAAAAGAAGTGAAATAAGGGTAAATTCGGTTTTAGTAATCAACCGCTTATAGTGTTCAAATTGGCTCTGGACCAACGTGAACACAGTAAGCGGATCCCACTGAATTAAAAAAAAGGCAACAGAGAGAAAATCCAATAACAAAATACAGGAAACCAAAAACCAGGAGATCTCAGGGGAAAACACACAAGAGGAGCCAAATGATGACGAGGAACCAGCACAAAACTGCACAGGAGGTGTGTATATGGGAGACAGAACAAAGACTGGGCTAATCAGCTAACAGGGAGCAGGTGTGGATCGAAGCAACTAGAAACTAGGGGGGAGGAGACTGGCACAAGGGGGCAACAGAGAGCAACACAAAAAACACATCACTGACGCAAAATGGAAAAGAAACCAATGACTAAGAAAACAGAATGACATAAATAACTGAAAACTCAAAAGGAAACTAAAAAAGAAGTCCAAAGGGGATAAGCATAAAACTAACATGGAAAAGCTCCCAGAAAAAAAGTGCTAATAGCATAAATTGCTTTAAATCATTATTTAAAAAATCAACGTAAAGATCTTATCATCTTAATCACTCAATTCCTATTTTCCAAATTAAATTGATTGCTCATGACTCAACAGTGTGAAAGAGACCCTATTGATGGTTGCTTCTTACTTGCCATTGCAGCACTCTGCTTTGTCAAACACAGCGTGTCCAAAAAATAGAGTAATTGTCTTCAAAGGACTTTTACTGAATCCAATTTTCTGAGCTTAATACAATTTTGTTCTTTTTGTTTAAAATAATTTCTTCACCTTTATAGACAGAGATAAATAAAAAAAGAAATAAAGAAAAGAACAAAACGTCAATCTTATCTAACACCCCTGGGTTTCTTATTTTAAGATATATTTTGGTACAATATAAACACAAATATAAACACAAAAAGGCTTCTATATTTATCTATGCATTCTGTTTTTCACATTTCGACTAATTCCTGCCGAAAGTATAAAGAAAAAGGCTGTTAACCTTTATGATTGAAGTCATAGATGTAAGATGGGCAGGGGACCTTTGTAACCTGCCCAGGGGAGCCATGGGGCCAACAAATAAGACCGTCCCAGTCTGGAGGGCACCCCTCATCTGCAGTGAGAAGAAGGAGAAGTCAAACCTTCATCTGATCATTACTGAGTGTTAAAATTCATCCACCCATCCTTACCCACTTTTTCTTGCAGCCCAAAAACTTCTTTCTGGATAGCTCAGAGGTTATTTCATGTGATTTGTAAAGTAAATGATATTTTTTCTCTCTGTTTAGGAGAGGATTAAGAATACTCATAGTTTTTTGCAGCTTGTATGCTAGACTTTGTCAAAGAATTAACAAAATGTTTGTCACGGCTCTGATTAAAATCACATTTTTCTGATCAAATGAAAAGATGTTTATTTTTAATTGAATAATAATTGAATTGAATGAATTTGAGGCAAGCATGTTAAAGCCACATGTTGTAGAAACCCATTATAACAGGACTGCCGTCCCTACTGTGAATCCTGATTGTAGTAGCATCCTGCTGAGGGGAAAGTTACACATGAGCTGCCTAATTGGCCGTAACTGAAGTTATAAATGGAGGGTGCTAAATAGAGAAAAGCTGGACATCTATGAAGAAAATGTATTCTGGGAAGGGAGTCAATCGGCAACACTGTTAGACCAAGATAAAATTGATAGCTTTAAAGACAAACATTATAGAGGCCCCGTAAATGTCTGTAAATAACTTTCTGAATGTTATGGGAAACCTATGACATAATATTAGGGTCATCTGGAGGGAAAAAAAGACAAAACTTTTTTGCTACTTACCCTTTTAAAGATTAAGAAAAAAAGTGGGAAAAGGAAATAACGAGTAAACAAGGATTTATAGTAGTGTGAAGGATTGAGAGTAACTTGTGTAAATAAAGTAGCAACTATAATTTATGATAGAATTAAATAAAAATTGACTTCCGGCCGGAACATCGCCAAGATGGCAGCACGTTAGGAGGGCTCCCGTCAAAACCCCAGCGAATTCACCTAAAGCCCCATTTCAGAAGAAGTATTATTTCAAGATTGTTAATACAAAGGGGGCACAGCTCGCCCTATACAACTTATTTGGAGGTTGGAAGATAAATATACTGTTTAAGCCCGGTAGCCGCAGCTAAAGCTAACTAGCACCTCGTTAGCATCTTGCTCGCCGAGATTAAAGCCATGGCTGATCTAGATGTAATCCTCCGGGAACTCCGAGGATTTCGGCAGGAAAACAACGAAAAACTAGAGACTATTAAAGACGAGATTTCCAAAATAAACACAAGACTGGACGAAGCAGAGAACCGATTAGAACAAGCCGAGGAGCGGATCCAAACTACAGAAGACGTAGTGACGGAGATGTTAAAGCTACATATGAAGCTAGAAGATAAGCTAACAGACTTGGAGAGCCGCTCCAGACAAGACAATATAAGGATATACGGCGTGTGCGAGGGCGCGGAAAAGGACTCAACTATGGCATCATTCGTAGAAAAGCTACTACGTGAGGGTCTACAGTTATCCGAGGAGGAGGTGCCGGATCTTCATATTGAAAGGGCGCACCGCTCCCTCGGACCGCGGCCACCGGCGGGGGCACCGCCACGCTCCATCATAGTGAAGTTCGTGAGTTTTAAGTCCAAAGACTCTCTGCTCCGCAAAGCTTGGCAGATGAAGGGGTTTAAATGGATGGACAAACAAGTAAACCTGGACCACGACTACCCATTGCGCATTATTAATAAACGAAGAGAATACGCTGGGGTCCGCAGGGTTTTGAAAGAGAATCAAGTCCAGTTTCAGACCCTATTTCCTGCCAGGCTGCGGGTAAAATACACAGACGAGATCAAAGTGTATGACTCTGCGGCAGATGCGGTGGATGACCTGAGGAGGAGAGGGTACGCTGTTAAAACTACGAAAGCACCGGATTCTCTCATGGAGCGGATAAAGCAGTTGACTTGGACGAGAGCGGACCGGTCCACAACCAGGAGCGCGCCTGATCCCGTCAAAGACGCAAGTTACAAGGAGAAGCTTCGTGCATTCAGGCGGCCTTCACCAGGTTCTTCTGTGGAGTGAGGACTTGGGCTTTGGTTTATTTTAATTTTCTTTATTGCAATTAACCTTCGTTTTAAATATGGGTAATGATAAAAGGAGAGTGGGTGAGTAAACTGTGAACTTTCTTATAGGGGTTTTGAGGGTTAACTTCAATATACGGTTGTAACCACCAAGCACCACCTTCACCGATACAGGAGGAGGGCTTATGCTTTAGCGCCCATCAGGGTAATTAGGGTCTATAGATCAGACCCCTGCACAGGGAGTCACATTTTGGTGTTCTGTTGTTATTTGTTTGTTAAGGTTATGTTTTGTTTGGGTGTTTTACCCATTTCTTTGTTCATCCTCTGCTGTTGTGTGCAGAGATGGGGAAGCTTGCCACATTGTTTATTAAGTTGTCAACTTAGTTATATATTTACATGCAAGACAGGCCGATAAGATTTGTCTCACTTAATATAAATGGTGTACTCAACCCAATCAAACGTTGGAAAATGTTGTCTCAGTTACAAAGGGATAAAGTCCAGATAGCATTCATCCAGGAATCACATCTTGATAATATTGAACATGCTAAACTAAATAAAATGGGATTTAAAACAGTCTATTTCTCTTCCCATAGCTCTGGAAGGCGAAGGGGGGTGGCGATCTTGTTGTCCAGTGCGGTAGATTTTGAATATATATCTGAATACAAGGATAGCGAAGGGAGATATGTTATGATAATTGGGAAAATCCATGGTGTTCTAGTAAGTCTTTTCAATGTTTACGTACCTCCAGGCAGTGACTGGTCATTTTACAAACATGTCTTTGACATAATGACTACAAAATGTCAAGGTATTGTAATATGTGGGGGAGACTTCAATATTAGGCTACTCCAAAAATTGATTCATCCAATGGGAAATCTGATGCTAAAAATATTAGTAAAAGAATAAATATCTTAATGAAAGAAATGGGAATTGTTGACGTATGGAGGGAAATTAATCCAACAAGCCGAGACTATACACATTACTCCACTGCCCATAATGTATATTCACGCATTGACTATTTCTTCATGTTTAAAAACAATATTTTTAGAGCTATTAACTGTGATGTCGGCACTAGTACACTCTCAGACCACAATCCCGTCTATTTATCACTTCAGTTGGTTAATAAGACAAGATCTACTCTTTGGAGGTTAAACGAAAATATTTTAAAAGACAGTGTAATTAAGGAAAAACTAAAACTTGAAATTAGATCGTACCTAGAGTTTAATGACAATGAAGAGGTTTCACCGACTGTGCTGTGGGATGCTTTAAAAGCAGTAATCCGAGGTAAAATAATAGCTATTTCTGCCATGGTAAAGAAACTTAAAAATCAGAAACTGAAGGATCTAGAAGAAAAACTTAGGCGGCTACAGAAAGAGCATTTCAAATCACTACATGATACAATCAAAACAAAAATAGCAGAAGTAAGGAATGAAATTAATGAAATAAATACACAAGAAATCCAAAAGAAACTGCTTTTTACAAAGCAGCAGTACTATGATACAGGGGGGAAAGCATTGAAGCTACTCTCCTACAGGTTAAGAAAACAGCAAGCAGAGAGGACAATACACAAAATTAGAAATCCATTGACAAATCAAGTAGAAACCGACCCGGAGAAAATAAAACAGTGTTTTGAGGAGTACTATGAGAAATTGTATTCCCAGCCGCAATTAAGTGAGATTAACCAAATTGATACTTTTCTGTCTTCACTAAATCTACCAAGTGTCACGGATGCTCAAAATGAAAGATTGATATCCAAAATTACTGAAGAGGAGGTTTTATCAGCTATAAAAAGACTAAAAACAGGTAAATCCCACGGCGCAGACGGTTACAATTCAGAATGGTATAAAAGTATGCAGGAGGAACTGGTGCCGACATTACTGAGAGCATTTAACTGGGTAATGGAGAAAAAGGTGATTCCCTCTTCGTGGAGTGAGGCCATCATTTCTATAATTCCAAAGGAGAATAGAGATAAATTAGAGTGTAGTAATTATAGGCCAATCAGTGTTTTAAATATCGATTATAAATTGTTCACCTCCATTTTATCTAAAAGATTGGAACTAATACTGCCAGACCTCATTAACAAAGACCAGACAGGGTTTATTAGACAAAGGCAAACCCAAGACAATATTCGAAAAACCCTGCATATTATGAAGCATGTTAGTCAGCATAAATTGGAAACTTTGATCTTAAGCCTAGACGCTGAAAAAGCCTTTGACTCGGTACGGTGGGCCTTTTTATATAAAGTTTTATCAAAATTTGGCTTCCATTCAAACATAGTTGATACTTTTGCCGCACTGTACGGCAAGCCTACGGCCAAGATCAAAGTAAATGGGGATTTGACTAACAGTTTTACTCTACAGAGAGGATCCCGACAGGGCTGTGGCGCCTCTCCACTCCTCTTTGCCTTATTTCTAGAACCCCTGGGTCAGTGGATACGACAAAGATCTGATATTAGTGGGGTTACAATGACAGCAGGGGAACAAAAACTGGCCCTATTCGCCGATGACGTGTTGATATTCTTAACACAACCAAATCAGACACTCCCTAGACTAATGACAGTACTTGACACTGCATGAAAAGTGAGATTTTCGTCCCCCCAAACCCCCGTAAACTCCCGCAGATCTGCCTGATTTTCGTCAGTTTCCGACAATTTGCAACCCGTGCTTGTCCGCGTTTGTCGTGCCACAAATTGTCGGAAACGTACCGTGACGTATGTGGAGAGCGATCAGCTGTACTAATGGCCCTAATTAGCATATGAATACAGCAAACCCGCGCGGCTGGCCAAGTCTGGCTTGAATAACCTACTCAGTATTGGCTGAAACCACTATTCTCAAACAAGTAAAATCGCTCGTGATTGGCAGCAAAACCACACGTGGCCACGCCAGGCTTTAATTTTCTTACTGAGTATTGGACGGAACCACTTCTTTTTAAACAAGTAAAGTCGCTCGTGATTGGTTGGCATATATATATATTTACATATAAATTTACACATATATATATTTATTCATATATATATATATATATTTATTCATTCATATATTTATTCATTCATATGGTGTGTATTTATGTTATCCTACACTACTACACAATTATTATGCTACCATCAAGGACATGAATGAATTTATACAGGAAATGAAGATTTGCCAGGAAGCTGTTTATGCAAAGAAAGAGCTTTATTGAAACACAACTATATACAACGCGTATCCAAACACATGCGTTTCTAAAAATTAAAACTCCGTGAACGGTCCGTTTGCTTCCTCGGGGTTGGAGGTAACTGGCAGCATTCCCTCCGAGGCAGGTCCGATGTGCAGACGCCTAGTGTGCGTGGCCCTGTACTTCGGCATCGCTTCTAACCGGGACTGCAGCTTAACACAGAGTTCAGTGAGATCCGGCCTACGAAATGGTGGCGACCGTACAATCCATCCAGAGACACCGCCAACGACGCCATCTTCTTCGTCGGACATGAGGCCGAAGGTGGCGGACTTCCAGAGTTCCACTTCCTCATCTGCTAGCACACTCTGCCTCGCTTTCAGCAGCTGAAAAAAAAAACAATGAATCAGCGCACTGCGTATGGACACAACACATCTATTAATGCACCTGAAAAATAGTCCCCAAATAAAGTCTTACCCTCTTTCTTCTGGCCCGACTCCGAGCAGATAGCCTCCGCACGCAGCGTGTGGCTGGCTGCGTATATCTGAAGCTCCTGCGTACCGTCTGAAAATACGTCTTACAGGCAGCTGGAAAACAATTAAATGAGAGTGGTATAAATAAAAAATCAAACGCAAGTCACAGTAACAAGGAAGGAGAAAACATTAAAACAAGTCACTTACACACAATGTCGTCTTTATCAACATCGTGCAAATCTGGACTTGCCGAGATGGGAGGTCTGTGAAAACAAAATGTAAAAGCTATGATCGGTATCCATCCGTATCCATTGCCTTTTACCACAGAATGAAAGCATATTCTTTAAATCTTACCCTTGCTCCGGTTCATAGCGCCTGCAATTAGTCTCCGAGTTGTGAAGACGGCGTACTGCTTCCTGTAAATCACAAAAAATACACTTTAATAAAGCTTGTTCTAGCAAGGCTACTATTAGCCGCTATTAGCCGGTAGCTTAGGCTAGGCTGCTTTTAGCTTAGCAGGCAGTAATCGAACATATATTTACCGCTAGCATCTCTTCTTTGAGTTCGTCTTGTTCGATGCAGAGTCGCCATCGCGTCCAAGAGGAGTTTTACCCCGAAATCCAGAAGCTCCAGACCGCTGCACAAAGCAAAGCATACATCCTCCAATGTGGCTGCACACCGCCGTTCTGAGTTTCTTGGAGATCGTAGGGAGCATGCGCGAGATGAACCAGGGTGTCCGCGGATCAATAAAAATAATTAAAAAATCATTCTTTTTTTTTTTTTTATCAAGGCCTTAATTGGCACTAAAATTATTTAAATATGTTTATCGAAGTATTTATAATTCTTTAATAAAAAATGCTTATAAAAACAATTTCGTCAGATATATCGCTCCAGGCGGAGAAAAAGCTAGAGGATATATATATACGTATATATGTGTGTGTGTGTGTTTACATACATACAGGAGTCATGGAACTCTGCTTGCAGCTCCTTCATATTTCATGTACACTAATAACTTGTGTGCATGGTTCTTGATGATGGCATTAAAATCATTTCAAATAGCATTAAAATAGCATTAAATTAGAGTCACTCATTCCTGTATGAACCCTGTGAGTGCTTAATTTAATATGACATATTAAAAAAATCCCACCATCATCCAGCATATGTTCAGTTTCTGCCCAAATATATATGTAGATTTTTGTAACGGGGATAAGGATAATTCAAAACTGCTTTTTTTTTAATGAACTTGTTCACTACTTCCAAACTCAGCATCTCTTTTCATTCCTGTAATAAGAAGTTTCTTTTGAATGGATTTGATTAAAGTTTAAGTCCCTCGGTATAAAATAAATATTTTGATGGAGATGAGAAATCTGCTTCCTCGTTGGTGAATAACCAATAGTTTGGATCCAATCATTTAAATAAACGGTGTTAGTTTTTTTTTTTTTTTTATATATATATATATAAGAATTGTGCTATAATTTCTAGTCACCGATCTGTTGCTGCTATATTTTAATTTGACGAACCGGAATTTGTCGATGTTCTTTTTCCTGTTTGGTGCGATTGCAATTGCGGATCTTGACCTGGCCGGACCTTATGACCACAGTGTACCAATCTTCTCATGGCTACTTCCAACAGGATAATGCGCCATGTTATAAAGTAAATCATCTCAGACTCATTTCTTGAAACTTTTCCACTTAAGTAATTGTGAATTGAGCATATTGACAGACAACATTTTATTTTTTATCTTAAATGCAATTTTTTTTTTTTATAATTACTGCTCTAAATGTATTGCTCTGTCAGCTAAAGATCTGTTTTGGTCTCTATACTTTAATTAAATAAATCAATTCAAGCTAAAACGGAAGAGGCTATACTAAGCCTGATCTCTTTGTATCAGAGAATTTCTTACCCAGAAAGATGTCACTTGGTGTAAACCCCCCCCTGCAACCCTGGTTTGCATTTGTATAGCTCACAGCATGTTCATTTACATGTTAAAGCCTCCCCTAGAATTCCATGGGGGGGAGGCATGGGGGGAACACTGCCTAAGAGAGTCCACGTCAATTTCTGACAATTTACGGGAGTTTTCGGCGAAGCCTGCAAATTGTCGTAAACTGCCGCTAACCTGAAGTTCCACGACAATCTACAGTGCCGCATATTGACGAAAATCCCACTTTTCATGCAGTGTGAGGAATACGGATCACTCTCAGGATACAAAATTAATGTTAACAAAACCCAGATATTACGTTTAAATTTTAATCCATCCACTAGAATTAAGAACATGTACAAATGGAATTGGGACTCAGAGTACATTAAATATTTGGGAGTAGTTCTGACAAAGGATTTATCTAAATTGGTCGATGCTAACTACGGACCCATAACTTCGAAGGTAAAATCTGATTTACAGAGGTGGAACACTGTTCCCTTCTTAAACTTATACTCACGAGTGGAATCAATTAGAATGAATATTCTCCCTCGTATGCTTTACCTTTTTCAGTGTTTACCAATTAAAATACCTCAGAAATATTTTGACGATTGGGACAGGATGTTGGCAAAATACATATGGCAACATAAAAGAGCCAGGGTTAAATACAAAACACTTCAATTGGCTAAGGAGAAGGGGGGATTGGGCCTTCCTTGTCTTAAGGAGTATTACTATGCTGCCCAGCTTAGACTCTTAATCTGTTTGAATTCGCCAACGTATTCCGCAGGATGGAAGGACATAGAAGTTGATATTATAAAAGATGTGCCTATCATGGCGCTATTGGCAGATACTAAATTACAGAAGACCACACTGTATACTTCTGACTTTATGTATGATTCTTTGCTAAATTCCTGGAATGAAATCATTAAAAGGTGTAAACTGGGCAAACTGTCAAATATTTTGAGGTGGTGTGCTTACGACTCTGAGTTTGTGCCAAATAGATATGATGATCGGTTTAAGAGATGGCTATCTAAGGGGTTAACAACCTATTATTCCTTCATCCACAAGGGGGCATTCTCGAGTTTTGAGACCCTACAGACTAAATATGGTTTAGGTAAAGATGATTTCTACAGGTATTTGCAGGTTAGACATTATTTCCACCAAAATTTAAAAACAATATATGAAAAGAAAGATTTAGGTTTCTTACAGATATTCTTAACTTTAACCAGGTCTCATTCTCAGAATAATATTATTTCTAGATTATATAAGGGCATTCAGCAATGTACACAGGTCAGCACAGAAGGTATAAAGAAGAGGTGGGAAAAGGAGGGAAATATGGTTATCCCACCCGACAGTTGGGCCAATATATGTCAGCTTCAGTGGACAATAACAGGGTCGAATACATGGCGAGAGTTCAGTTGGAAGAACATGATCAGGTACTTTCTTACGCCTATTCAGAAACGTCATCAAGGTGGTCGGGATGCATGCTGGAGTCTATGTGGGGTCACTGGTGCCAACCACTTCCACATCTTTTGGGAATGTCACGTTTTAACTAATTATTGGACACAGATAGGAGAACATGTTAATAATGTATTTGGTACTAAAATTCCCTTTAAATGTGAAACACTGTATTTGGGTGATGTTCCTGTGACAAATTGGAATAACACTGATAAAAGATTACTTGGTATGTTACTTATTGCAAGTAAAAAGGCCATCACAAGAAGGTGACTGAGAGTGGAACCTCCAACTATTGAAGATTGGATCACTATAATACACGAAATATATGTCATGGAAAAGTTGTCTTTCTCCCTCAGGATGCAAAAGGATATGTTTTATAAAATCTGGACTAAATGGACTGAGTACATAAAACCCTTACGGTCAGATTTTGTATGAGCGATACGTTTCTGTACCTAAAACCTTGTCTTGTGAATAATGGCATGCTTCCCATATATGTATACGTTTGTGTTTATGTATGTTTGATACTGTGAAAACGTTTAAAAATAAAAATTATAAAAAAAAAAAAGAATTAAATAAAAATGTATTTTGCAGCAAACATCTGTGGATGTAGACTGCTTTGAATAAAAGCAGCAGTCTCAGCACTTAAATTTTTTATTATTTCAACTTCCTCTTTTCCCATTTTTTCTAACCTTTCAACGTGTCTCAAGTTTAGACTTTCACACATTTTAACTTTCCTTTTAGTCGTTCAACTTTACCATTATAATGAACTTTGGCTTCATGCTATAAAAAAGAAAAAAATGACAATTGTTTTCCTTAATATGACCCTATGATAGACATAGTTTCAGCTGTGGGGTATCTGCTTTAAATGTCATTTAATTATTAATATTAAGATTGTTTTATCCCAAAAATAGTAAGAATGAATATTTAAATATGGAAATAAATTAACATGAACGGGCTTTCAGTTCCAAGCTATATAGAAACATCCTAAGAATTAAACACCCCTACATCCCCAGCAGGGATGAAGCATGAGAGAAAATGGATGGATGGAACATAAATGCAGAACGTCTAACATGATCATAAAAATACACTGATGGTAAAGATGCAAAGGTGGTAAAAGGAAGTCTAAGACCTGTGAAAACAATATTTATCATAATAAAAGCCAAAACAAAAACAAAATATAACTGAAGTTTGATAACATTTTGGCAGGTTAAAGATCTGAAAGGTAAATAAAGGGATTTTAAAGGGCAGATTTATGTTATGTTTCAAATAATCTTTAGAGCAAGTGTTTTTTTACCTGTGGTTGTTGGTTCCATATTGGACAGGTTCTGAAGGCACTGCAGTTTAGCTTCATATAGGATGAACATCTGCTCCTGTGCAGAGAGAGGACCATCGTAGCCCATCTGTGAAGCACAAAGCGAAAGATCAGATTACCCCGTGTCAATACAATATGTAAATTACTGGAAGCATTGCAGGAAATTCTAAAAACATCTGGGAAGTCTGAGTATCCAACATCTGCTTTGGGCAGATGCCTATGAGAGCAATTTGAGAAAAGACCACAGAGATAAGAAGGCAATACAGTTCTACTTGGTTTAACTCAATCTAAACATCCTGTTTACAGCATTAAAATATGAACTCGTGTTCATATTTAGTATTCAAAACACATAATTGCTTATCAATTGCTTATTTATCCATCAATCTGAGCTGCAGTTTGTGCATCTATATTCTGCTGTGAGTAATGAGTACATCCTTCATTCTCAATTAATTGTGTGGTTGAAATTATTGCATTGTATAAGATGCTAAATTATTTATTTAAGCTTGCAAGGTTTTGTCTTTATTGGTTTAACTCTTATTTTGTAGTTTTTTCTGGATGTATTTGCATTCTTAGGTTTTTCTTTATTGCCCACTGTTGCCCTCTTGTGTTGGTCTCCATTTCCCTAGCTCCTTTCTAGAAGCCTCTGTTCACACCTGCTCCCAATCAGCTTGTAGGTCCCGTCTTTGTTCAGTCAGCCATAAATACTCTCCCTGTGCAGTTCCTCAGTGCTGGTTCCTCGCCTTTCCCCAGCTTCTAGTGCATGTCTTCCCTAATGTCTCCGTAGTTTTGGTTTGTCTTGCATTAATAAGTTGGATTTTTAGATTCCTGCCTCCGTTTCCTTTGAACACTCCATTAAAACTACAAGAACTCTGCTCTGCCTCCCTGCCTCTGCATTTGGGTCCTCAAAACCTCAACCAAACCCTGACACTGCCGAGAGGCTGAAGCTCCATTACACTAACATGTAAATAAACTGTTAAGTCTGCAACTTTTTTTTAAACTATATTTTCAAATTGATCTGCAAAATTACTTAAACAGTTTTTTACACCCAAGTCAGAAACTTGGCCTGCAATGACTGCTCAAAATAACCAATGATGTACACTATAAATACATTATCACCACCAAATTTCATTTCTGAAGCATTATATAGAATCACACTAGTGTTAATTTTAGTATTGCCATCCACTATCGTATGGGGTTACTCAATACTGCTTAATCATTGTAACTGGTTTCTGGCAAGGTAACTGCAGTTACTTTTTATTATCCAACATGTTAATGAATTTGGAATTCCTTTGTTTTCAGAACTTAAAATTCAGATGTTACTTATTGTTACTTCATAAATTCATTAATAAAAAAAAGACCACATTGTTTAAAACATATACTAACCAATTTGGAGTGTGTTTGGTGGGGGAAAAGTGAGTCAAGAAACTCAATGCCAATAAATGTATGGGAATGTAATATATATTGCTAATGTTTATTTAAAAAAGCAAGTTGTTCAGTGGTCGAAAAAGCAGGAGAGCTTTGACTTAAGTAGCTTAGATTTTAAATTAGAGCTGTTAAAAGAGGAAATAGAAGTATTTCCAGTGGCATGTTTCACAAGTCATTGTCACAAAATGACATTGAGGCCCTCATTCACATGTGTGCAGACTTGAAAAGGTGCTGTCAAACATGCCTCCATTCACTAATCCAGTTCACTAATCTAAAAAAAAATAAATATAGATTGATTGTCAGCTACCAGAAAGTAATCGTCTAAAGCCCTTTTGTGTTTTTTTTATTCGGGGGAGTAAAAAAAATCACCAAAGGGCTACTTTGCTAGAGGAGCTGATAAGGCCAAAAAGGACTAGTTATTGAACCACAGTATTTGTAATGCTTTTATCTTTATTTTGTATTTTTTAACTCTGTTCATGACATTTACGTTGACATGACAGCATTAACATTCGTACTTTCATAGTGATTTTAAAGGGTTCACACTTCTGTCTTCTCCACCCACTTTATATTCTTATGTTGTTGCAGCAAAGCATGAGGTTAATCTCACAAAATTCAAAGCTTTGCTACATACTGGATATGATAAGAAGGGTGAAACTAGTCTTCCCTGATAAATCTGCTGTCCTGACTTTAATGTTGAATTGAGAGGAATATTTTAGTCATGACACCAAAATGTCAAACTAACAGCAAATATTCAAAAAAACAGGATGCATTTAGGGGCTAATATTCCCTCCCAGAGACCATAAATGTCATGATAAAAATGTTATCTTGTTTTTTCTAGTAAATGTTAAGAGAGATTTCCCTACGTTCAAAACCAGAGGACCAACAGATTTTTAGGTAGCAGAGATGAAGATACTTCACTGAGAGCCTTTTGAAGCCTGTAATGCAAACTACTGAGGACCTTCTATAATTAAAGGCAGTTTGATTGCCTCTTATAAAGCCCTTTGATATAAAATGACAATCTTAAATTTCTTTTATCGTAAGTATTGGAAAGAGACCAAATGACTACCACTACAGTTTACATGCTGGTAACACTGGATTGAATTGAAAAGTATTGAATGAAACTTGCTTTTATAGGATTTCCCCATAACTTTTCTGTTTTTACTTTTCCCTGTCACATTTATAGCTATTCAGGCATATCAACAAAATCTATTAAAGTAAGATAAAATACATAACTATGTTTTAAATAATGATTTAAATAATTAAGGAAATTTATCTAAATCAATTTAGCAATAAACCAGAATCGGAATAATGTTTTTTTTCAAAGCTTTGTTTTCACTTTCTTGGAATTTAACTTTAGATTATAAAATGCTCACTCTATGCTTACTTATACAATAACACAGTAATGTAAAATAAATCAGACACAGGCTTTAGAATAGAGAGAATATTCACACATATATAATACAAACAACACCAACCGACTGAAACAATAGATCAGTAGAGAAATGAGCAGAGGGACAAGGATGCAAAAGTAAATGATTGAAAAATAAATAGAAAAATCCTTTAATAATAAAGTCATTGAAATTGAGTCTGTGTTTTATCAGATCTATTTTTTGAACATTATGCAGTACTTATATACTACACATCTTTGTCAGCCTCATGAACAGATGAGAAAGTTTAATTTCCCCAAACTCTTTACATTATGCAGTAATGTGTGGTGGGTTTTCCACTTTATACTTTACCTTTTAACAAAGCCATTATTCAAGCATTCATGCTGGGCACTTACAATGCTGTTCTAAAAGGTTTGAATCCTTATACCTTAAGAAAAGATTATTTACCTGTGAAAAATTTGGTAGACCAAGCATACTTGAATTTTTCCTACACTTTCTTGCACCATGGGTAAGGAGCCTGAGGCATCACTGTTTTCTAGTTGTTTATCATATTATCTAGTAATATGCTACAGTGGTAGAAGGTTTCCTGAAACCTTTCTTTTAATACACGGTTAATTTATTACATTTTATGCAACCTGTACAGTAAAACTTCAAAACTCCTAATTTAAAAGCAGCAAATGTGAAAAAACTGAGGTGATCAATCCCTCTGATCTCATTATAATTCTTGTTTTTTTTCCTCATACTGTAGCTTTTCCATGTGATTTACATTTTTGGTCACTCTTATTACACACATGACTAAGGATGCATGCAGGAATAAGTCATGTTTGGGTAAACCTTTAAAAATCTATTAAACTCGAGCAGTTTCTCATCCTAAAACTTCTGTCTCAGTTGGGAGCTCATTAATGTTCAGTATTTATCAGCCACACGTTGCTCCTTAACTGTTTGCATTGTTGAATCTGTTTAATTATATAATGGATTTTAACTCAAAAAGCCTCCTGACTGTTGTTAGAAGATTAGAAAGCTAATCTAATGCTTCAAATTAATTCATAAAATCCATTATCCATCCATCCATCCATCTTCAATCCATCATCTATCCATCCATCCACATCCATCCATCCATCCATCTGCATCCAACCATCCGTCCATCATCCATCCATCCATCCATTGATATATCAAGTCATAATCCATCCGCATCAATCCATCCATCCATAATCCATCCAACTGTCCATCCATCAATCTATCCATCCATCCTTCCATCATCCATCCATCCATTGATATATTAAGTCATAATCCATCCATAATTCATCCATCCATCCGCATCAATCCATCCACCTGTCCATCCATCCATCCGCATCAATCATCCACCCATAATCCATCTACCTGTCCATCCATCCATCCATCCATCCATCCATCTATTGATATATCAAGTCATAATCCATCAATAATTTATCCATCCATTCATTGGCATCAATCCATCCACCTATAATCCATCCAACTGTCCATCCATCCATCTATCCATCCGTCCTTCCATCATCATCCATCCATTGATATATTAAGTCATAATCCATCCATAATTCATCCATCCATCCGCATCAATCCATCCACTTGTCCATCCATCCATCCACATCAATCATCCAACCATAATCCATCCACCTGTCCATCCATCCATCCATCCATCCATCCATTGATATATCAAGTCATCATCCATCAATAATTTATCTATCCATCCATCCGCATCAATCCATCCACCCAGAATCCATCCACCTGTCCATCCATCCATCCATCCATCCATCCATCCATTGATATATCTAGTCATAATCCATCAATAATTTATCCATCCATCCATCCGCATCAATCCATCTACCCATAATCCATCCAACTGTCCATCCATCCATCTATCTATCCATCCATCCTTCCATTGATATATCAAGCCATCATCCATCAATCATTCATCCATCCATTCATAATCTATCCATTCATCCACTCATCATTAATCCATTCATCCATCCATCCATCAATCATCCATCCATTCATCCACTCATCATTCATCCATTCAACCATACATCCATCCGCCTTCCACCTGTCCATCCATCCATCCATCCATCCACTGATCATCCATCCATTCATCCACTCATCATCCATCCATTCATCTATCCATCATCCATCCATTCATTCACTCATCATTCATCCATTCATCCATACATCAATCAGCCTTCCACCTGTCCATCCATCCATCCACTGATCATCCATCCATTCATCCACTCATCATTCATCCATTCATCCATCCACCTTTCACCTGCCCATCCATCCATTCATCTATCCATCATTAATCCATCCATCCATCCATCGATCATCCATCCATCCATCCATCCATCAAAAGCTACACCCTTAGATAAACCACTTTCCATTTAGGGAGCAGGGGTCAGTGGGTGGGGCCTGGCTTGAGTTATACAGCAAGCAATTTCCAAGTATTTAGAGCCCTTTTTATTAGGAGGTCATGATTTATCGAGTCAAATCTTTATTTTTTTTAGGTTGACAAACAATGAACAACAATATATTCATTATTTCTTTTATTTTACAGACTATGACATGCCCCATGTCGTTGATCTTTTGGACATGAACCCATCCTGACCTTAATAATAATACACAGTACTTATCCTTATCTTTAAAACCCCCCAGGGATTCCAAACAACCTTCATGGGAACTTAATTCCTTTCCAGAGGTGTTCCACCAACAAAAGCTCTTTATAGGATAGGTACAAGAGCTCTGCACACACAACAATAATTGCTGTTTGGTCCCCATGGTTCTACACCATAAAACTCAGAATGTCTCCATCAAGGGAAAAAAAGGCAACAAAAAAACATCAGGAGTGAAATCCTGAAAACAACATGGCAGCTTCAAACAGAGATGAAAAGGTCAAGCATAAAAAGCTCTGCCATGCCACATGTGGCAGGAGTTTCTCTGTGGGGTTGTGTGAGCTAACCTCCTGTTTTTAAAACATAAGAGCACTTGTAGACAAAATAAACTGCTCCCCTGAAAGATAAAACCCCCAAAGATGAGCAGACTGAAACTGTACATTTTTTATAACACAAAAAGAAATGAGGTTTCAGTAAGAAAGGTGACAAAACAGATTGTCACATTAATATTTCTCATTACAGGAAATAATTACCCAAAAATGGACAGAAAACAAATTTTTTAGGAAATAAAGTCTTATTGTGGTTAAACAAAGTAGCCAGTCTAAGCAGTCTTGGAGCTGCAATGCAGGTCTGACTTCTCTCCTTATTATAATGACACAGTATGTGACTGACATTTTTAAATGTTTACCAACAGGCAGTGCTTAATACAATACTTTAAAAAAGATGCTACTGATAGTTACCTCTGAAATACTAAAAAAAGTTTTAAACGTTACCTTTTCAAACCAAAGTAACTTCTTAGTAAGCAAAGTGACTTTGCAGTTACTTTTTAAAGTAACTGCAAAGTCACTTAAAATAAATGTCAATTAAATTTGATTGATCTCCTATTACTTGAATTTTAAATACAAGTAGGAGTTCAATTAATTATTAATAAGTAAAATTAATGATCGGTAATTAATGAAAAAAGACTTCCGATCTAGAAACACCTTACAGTAAATAGCAGGATTTTGGTGTTCTTGGGATGGTACAAGTGAGTCAAGGCACTCAATTGCAATATACTTTTGTGGATATTATTGCTATGTTTAAGGAAACACAGATTGAAACAAGCAACATGACATAGAAGGAGCTATTTCTACATGTGATGTGTAACAGAATTAAAATATGAAATAAAATATAAAAAAAAATATATATATATATATATATATATATATATATATATATATATATATATATATATATATATATATATATATATATATATATATATATGTGCAATTAAAAAATGTACTGCAAAAATTTTAAATCTACTAAAGTCAATTTTTATTAAAATAAGTGCATTTTTTTTCTCAAATTGAGCAGGTAAGTGATACACTTCATAAGACAATTTGCATTTAAAATAAGAAAAAACAGCTGTAGACTTTCATTTCTTTTTTTTTTTTTTTTTTTTTTTTTTTTTAGACTTTCATTTCAAATGCACATAAATAACTCTAATCTTATTTTGAGGGTAAAAATACTCATTCTTTTGTCAGATCATCTTATTTATTTATTTATTTATTTATTTAACTACTCAAATTAAGGGTAAATACATTTACTCTAAGAAGATTGTTTTTGCTGGCACTAAAAAAAGCTAAGTGTAATATTACTATATATATATATATATATATATATATATATATATATATATATATATTACATTACTATATTTAAAAGTCAATTTTCAGAGTTGTTGACGGGTGAAAAGATATGAAGTGCTAAAATGGAGTTGCTCGACTGAAAAAGTCATAAATAAAAGATAAAGTTATTTACCCTGGACATGATAAGGACATCCCAGGAACATCAAACCTTTTAAGCCTTTTAACTTCAGCAAGAGCTTCCTGTCAATAAATCTGTGGGGCAGCGTCAACATTTTGTCTCCTCATAGTCTGTGTGATCAGTCAATGCATACTGAACACCCACCTACCTTATCATTTTTGAGCCAATCGCTGTCATGTATCCATTTATCTTTGCTCTCCTCGTCTGTCATTTCAGTAAAAACGAAAAGCAAAAGTGTGTGCTTATAAAAGATACATTTAGTTTGGAAAGTTGTAGTAAGCTACATTTGATTGCAAGTAACGTAATGTTACTAAAATGTAAGAAATAATGAGATTTACCAATAAGGTTAAACTAACACACTTACTAAGAAGAGAAATGGCTGATCCTATAATAACTAGACTGAATCATATATTTTAGGCATTGTACAGTACTTACAGTAGCAGCCGTTCAAAATCGCCCTTCCCAGTCAAATGCCAGCCGCATAACAGCCTACTCTCCAGCAAAATCCCCTCCAACTTCCAGCCACTGGCCTTCTCCTGGGCGTGCATTGTTTTTACTCTGACTACACTGTATAGGTAAATTACCGAGTCTGACCAGGAGATGACGCTTTCGTTTAGATCTTAATGTCCACAAATCATGACAGAAAGAATATTTTAGTACAAAAAATGATGTTTAAAAAGAAATTAGAGGGGATCAGCCAAGGGCCTATCAAGGAAAGTGAGGAAAATTTGAATGGCTACTACTGTACATACTATAAGCATTCATACCCCTTTGGATTTTTCAGTATCAAATATGATTTTTTTGTAATAGTGAAATACAATAATAATCCAAAATGTGAAGCATAAGAATGTAGGGATGTTGTGCATTTTTTGTACAAATGGAATTTCAAAAAATATGTCATGAGTTTGTATTTTGTTGTTCATATTCAGTATTTTGGAGGACAACCGCTCTCTTAGTCCGAAATCCTTAGAGGTATGATTCTTCTGGCTTTGCACTTCTAGAGACTGAATATTTTCTCATTTTCCTTTACAAAATGCATTAAATTGTTAAAGTATTTGCTCATCTGCCAGACATGTAAGCCTAGGTGTATTGAATAACTACAGTTGGACAGCAATTCAGTATCAATATAACTTTATACAGAAACGGTGATATGACATTTGAGCACATTTCATGTGTTTGGATATATGCTGCAGCATAACTGACTGACATTGGCACACAATTTGAGCTAAATAGAAAGAGCCGCAGCACATTGGCTACGTGAGCAATGGTTTACACCACAGATGGGAGCCTGTAAATTTTAGCTACAAAATGAGAGCCGATGATAACATAACATAACCTAACCTTGTCTAGAACAATAGTGCCCTGAAGCCATCCCAGCCAATAAGGATTGCACAAATTATTGGCCGGCTGATTTATCCGCCTCGATTTCCTTAATGTTGGAAGATTGGTGATCACTCGATACATAGATGTGTAACATACTGTACCTCTGCTGACTGCAGAGAGCTAAAGATAAGATTGATTCAGTAAGATAAGATGTAAATGTCTAAGGGTTTTTGTAAGCTTATAAAAACTGACAGTGTTGGTTATTTAAAAAAAATCTGTAGCGATCAAAATCACAATCAGGTTGTCAGGATTTTTAAAGATCAGGAATCAGTGATCGGCCAGAAACCTGCAATTAGTGCACCTCTACCTCAAATGTCTCAGACTTAAGAGTCCAATGAATGAGAAAAGGATTGTTGTGTGCAGACCATTTAGAAAACATGGCACTGTTAAAGCAACAGCTGATATTCCAGCTTAATATTAGGAGAGCTCAACCTAGCCTTTATAAGAGGAGAGAGCAAGCTTGTCACCATTGACAGGTGGTAGCCGTCCTGTGATATTAGTGGATGTGGGAATTGCTACATTTCATCTGACTGAGCTGATCCTTGCTGAGATAAAGGTTTGGTGCATGCTAGGTTAGAGTTGTCAACGTTCACAGTGCCAAGGTAAAAAAAAAATAGGGCTGGGATCTGGTTTGTTTAAGTAAAGATGAGAAGTGCTTAATAAACCAAGCTTTGAGTATAAAATATAACACAGCAAGTCAAAATCAGAGCAGCGGAATATGACGGAGAGAGTGGAGAAATATTAGGATATCCTAAAAAAAATGTCTCATTGTAAAGCACTGCCTAAAGGGTCAATAATGGTTTATAAAAAGTTTGATTTGTAGGAATTGACTGGAGAACTTTAGTTAATATTTTCAGAGCTAGTTATGAGATATTAATTGTTTAGCTAATTTATAATGGTGATTTGTAAGCATGGACTCTCAGGCCTAAGTCTGTTTCTCTTCTTAAACATGTTACAGTCAATTGCAAAAAAAAAATACAAGAGGCAATGAGACAGAAACTGACAGAGGCTGGGAAATATAAGGAGGGAGAGACGATCCCCTGGTTAAATGTGCATTGCATCTGTTGATCTTTCAGCTAAAAAAAAGTTTAAAAACAATTATTTCTAGAACACTATTTGGTATGAGTTTCATGGCTCTGGCATTATAATGTCAAAAAGTTTCTAGGGGATTCTGATGTGGACTTTCTTGTATTTTTCTGAAGCTTTTATATTTTTTCTATTGATATCAGAATAATATATCGACCAAAATAAAAAAAAAATTAAATGTGATATAAGTTTTGTCCATACCATCAGCCCTATATGAAGAATTTTCAACAGGATTTGTGCAGTACAGTACATGACTAAAGGTTGTTGTTTTTATTTTTGTCATAGTCTTTCCATTTGTTTAGCAAAAACGTTAAGTAGAAAACATTTGGAACCTTTGCCTAATTTTCCACCAACATCCTAACTTTGCATTGGTCTGTCACATAATTGCCAAAATAGTCCAGTGGAGTTTTATGAGCACATTGGGACAAAATGTGCTCATAAAGGTTTCAGGTCTGTGAATAATGGAAGGCACTCTAATTGTCCAGCAGACTGATATGAAGTCAATAGATTGCTAAACAGCTACAACAAGAAGGCTGCATAAACTTGAGACTCTTAAATTTGACATCCATAGAAACTCTTCAGAAGCGCTTAAACTTTTTTTTCTATTTTTTTAAAGCATAAAACCTTCTGATTTCAACATCCCTTTTATGCATTCAGTGCTTCCAGGAGTAACAATAGGAAAGCAGACTCCAACTGTGACTGAACCTGCAACATGTTTTTCTGACGAAACCATCATTTTTTATTTACAGCCTTAGTTATCTTTTTTTTTTTTATCCTTGGAAAGATTGATATAATGTTCCAACTTGTTCCTTTTTAGGTTTTGGTTTAATATTCAATTACTATTTGCTTCATTCTGGGTTTTTTCTTCAATAAAACTACAGTCATGTCTATAAATCTATGGGCACATTCTTAAGGAATCAGACAGAAGTGAAGGCTAGAAGTCATTATAAAGCTGCAAAGAAGGACAGTCCATCTGAAATGGAAAATTATCCTGAGGCAGAGAAGGTCGAAGATGATTTAGCAAAGCAATCTAGGTATATTAATCCATTAAAAACTGAGAACATGAATGAGCTACAATTAAGAACAAGCTACCAAAGATCACCTGCTTGTTAACAAGAATGTTTTTTCATCTTGACAGCCAAACAAATGCACTATGAATCAATCAGGTACATGGTTAAATGCCTGCCAGTATGGCATAACTGATGTACAAACCCCATACCCTCATCAGGTGATAATGGTGCACAAGCAAGGTTTTATAAATACGTTTTGTTGTTGATTACTACTTAAATGTTTTTCTCTAGTAAACGTGTATCCTGCATTTAGCAATACATTTTAGATTCTTGTTAAAATCAGGTATTTTTCAGATTGATAAAGGCTTTATACCTACTGTATGCATAAACAAATGTGCTAATGAAACAAAACTCTTCAGCGCAGAGCAGGAAAACTCAAAGTTTGTCATTTAAAGCTGTGAGGTGTTAAGTGTTAAATCAGATGACTCAGGAATGACTCAGGAAGATTGTTGATAAGAAAAACCTGTTGTTTTTCAAACCGCTGTCTGTGCCTATTGGCCAACGCTCTGATCAATGAGCGCAACTGACTGTGACGTAGTAAGTGCAACAGAAAGTTGGTGGGGGAGTTTTATCCTTCCTAAACTGATTCCAAAGTTGAGTCAAACGAGAACAGTTAGTTAGTTAGTTAGTTAGTTAGTTAGTTAGTTAGTTAGTTAGTTAGTTAGTTAGTTAGTTAGTTAGTTAGTTAGTTAGTTAGTTAGAATAGTTGTTGCCATCTTCCTTGTTGTGCTCTCTCCAGCGTTGCGCAGCTTTCTCGTCACGCCCTCAAAACCCCGCCCACTTTGCATCCAGAAATTCAAAACACATCTCTGCGCTGTGACTGGCCAGCCAGTTCTAGGGCCTGGGGCATTGATAGAGGCAAGACCACTCGCAGGCAAAAATGATTTAAGCCGCTGGCGGATGGGGCTAGTTTACTAGGCTACAGCCACCCTGGTGCAAATTAATGTAAAAGGAAGCTGTAGTTCCTACATTTCAGGACACATCTGCAGTACATTCAGACAGACACAAAAACCAACATACTTCCTCTGATTTTACTCTGAGCTACTGAAGTACTGCATATTATATAAGAGGCTAAAGGCGGCCATGTTGGTAGGATGCTGGAAACAGAAACTCTGGTATTCATAATCAGTAATGCTGTAATAATTATTACTGTAAGATATTGAACACAGGTGGTTTGTTGTCTTTGTTTTAGATTAAAACTAAACATTTTTTAACAACAAAGCTTTAACAACAGCTCCTCTCTCACACCGTGTGACATCAACTCTCACCCAAAAATAGATATACAAAGCAGAGAGACACACATGATATCTGAATGGACTTTGAAGGTGTGAATCTATGCAAACAAATGTGCAAAGAGACATTTCCAAATTTCCCCCCTCTAGATTTTACTCGCAAGATTTTTAATGAAGCATAAAGAAACAGCTCTGGTACATGATTCTGATTTTGAGCTCAGTGCTTCATTAGACCATAGTTTCATTATGAAAACAAATACACATGTTTTGGACATATCTAGAGAGCAGAACAAAAATCTTAATTTAAATGCTTAAAGTAAAATTGGAATCAACATAAAATTAACATGAGCAGGTCACAGCTTCAAAGAATCAATGTTTATCTTTATTTAATATACATCATATTTCAAACTGAATAAACAAAGAATGTGCAGGTTTATAATCTGCTAAATCTGGTCCAAATAATTAGTGCTTGAATCACAAGGAGTCTTTTTACTGGCTCCAGTGGATTTTTTTTTCTACTGATGTAAACTAAGACTCTTTTCAGAGTCTCCTGGTGTCAAGTTGAGTGTTTACTCCTTGATTACATTACAGAATCACACCATTTGGAGATGCTTTATGTGTTGAATCCTTTATTTTATAATCAATATGAAATGTGGTTAGTTAAGAAATCTCTAAATAAAGCATTGCTTTAACAATTGGGAGCACCTAAAACAAAAGCGTATGAAAAAGAAAATGGTCACGACAAAGACAACCAATTTGCAAACTGAACTAGTGACTAATAAGGCAGCAAATCCAATTATTTATGTATCATCATGTGTCACCATTTCCTTCATTTTCATCAATTAAATTTCCCCTATTTTTTTTTCTTTTGAGCTCATTACTAGCAAATCAATCTGACAGTTACCTCTGTACCCTAGAGACAGTTGGCTTTATGCTTTTTTATATCTTGCTCTGAATAGCATTCAACAGGGGAAGCAGCAAAACGTTGCTTTGTCTTCTAGTTGCAGACAAATTAAAGATATTTGTTTTAAATCACAAATGATTTATTAATCTGATGTATTGGGCATTGCTTTTGTTTTACAAATGTACCTGTAGATTTTAAAATGTGATCCAAAGATTGCCAGACATGATCAGTCCTTTAGATTTAAACACTAATATCCAACATGTGGGTTTTAAATTTGGGTATGAAGTAAAGTTGTGAAAGCTGCAAATAAAAGAAGGCATGGCTCAATCTATGTCAGACAGATTCACACCAAATATAAGCAAAGATGAATAAATTGACTGCATAAAATACAAGATAAAGTGGGAAATTATGTAGAAATACAAAAATGCAAAATATGTAAAGCCTATTTTATAGCTTAATAACTGGCTATTGTAACCTTTAGATTTATTGTATTTTTTGTTTTTTATACAGTATATAGTCCTTCAGAGAGGTACAAAAAAAGAAAAAAAAACGACGGTGAAACAGTGTATTGTACAGCAGGTAAGTTAAGTCACTTAAAGAACATGCTGCTATCCATTACATCACATATCCATTACTGTCCACTGCTGTATATTGATTATTTATTCTCCAGATGAAAACTATTTATATTGTGAAAACACCGTACAGCACAGTATTTTATTTGTTTATATTTTTTTTTACTTTTTTTTAAACTGTCACTTATTCTGTCATTTGTATACACTTTTTAAGGTCCACATTTGTGGGACCACGTTTGCTGTAATTTTTTTGCAGTTTGACCCTAGAATTTCTCCATTTTGGAACAATAAATTGATTTTCTATTCTATATTCTAAGTAATAAGTTACTTTAACATTAGACAGATCATTTTTGAGGTATAGCGTACCTAAAAATGTAAAGGGTTCTCAATAATAAATATAATTAATAATAATTCTCAGTAATAAAAAAGTTATATAAAACATTATTTTTTTTAAACTAATATCTAATAAGATATGTAAGAATAGTGACCCTTAGTCCAATCACTATGCTGTTAAAAGTCTCAGCAGAGTAGAAAAATGTGAGCCTAAAAGTATCAGGCTCACTATTATGTTTTATTCATCATTTTATAGAATAGAATGCACCCAAAATATGTTAAAATTGTATCTCATTTTTTGGTGCTGAAAAAGGCTGTTCCTTTAGCTGTTTATCTATTCCTTTAGGTATTTTTCTTTATTTTGGCAGCTTCAGTCCTCCACAGTGGGCAGATGTGAAAAAGGGTAAACCATTTTTTTCTGATGACTCATTGCCTGTTTTACTATAAATAAATATTGGATAACGAATTTAGGGTTTCAACAGCCTGATGTTAAAAAAAAAAATAAAAATAAGAGTTTCTTACCTGTGCTTCTAAACAAGTCCAATAAATTAAAAAGTTTAACAGCCATAAAACAAACTTCATAGTTCGTCGGTCCGCCTTCATTCTTTGTATTTGATGAGAATATTGTTCAGATCCGGCAGGTAGGTTGATAAATGCGTGTTTAGATAAATCATCCGCACATCATGGGTTAAGATTTTCACATCATAAGAAAGTCAAAGTTTCGCCTGAAGTTCAGATCCAAATCCGCGAACTGCAGCAGTTGCATCTGTCTGATCAGGTCCTAAAATCCTTCGCTCCTGCTAAAACGGAGAGGTTCCCAGAAATGTGTCCCCCACCCTGGGGAGCCTTTAGGACCCTGTCCCTGCTGCATAGACCTGAGCCTGACGCGCGCTGGAGATCCGCGTTAACCCGGTGATCAGTGCGCGCAGACAGCAGTAAACGAGCTCCCCTTTCAGCGCCAGCACATTTCCATGTGTCATGAATCACTTTATAGAGTGGGCGTTTTCCCCACGGAGCACCCCACTGCATCCAGTCTGTCTGCTTCTGCAAATCACTGGGAGATGTGGGGTGGAGGTTCCTCTCTTTCACTCGGTTCTAATCTCACTGAGGAGACGCGCGTCTCTGATGCCCCAAAGGGAAAAAAGGAAGTTAACCTCAGACAAGGCAGTCTCTTCCTATTTTTTATTTTTATTTTTTTACTGTTTTTTTTTTTGGTACCATTTAAGACTATGAGAAGCAACAGGGAGGTCTACCTAATATAGAAAAACAGATTTATCTTTCCATATATCCTGGTATATACTACAGTAGCAGAATACTCATTCCATGAGAATCCTTTCCAATTTTCCTTAATTTGAACCCAGGCAAGGTGGCCAAGGCTGGCCAAGGCTGGGCCACCATCTGACTGGGATCAAATGTAAAACCATTATATTGTCATGTGTCACTGTATGTTAAGATTTATTCCCCTGCTGGAAGGTGAATCTCTACCTACAGCCGCAAATCTGTTGAAGCTAAGATTTTCCTGTATCTCCATCCAACCTTCTGTCAACTTTAGACTTCTTGTGTTTATACTGACATGAGAGGTTAATTGTCCAGTGATGTGCAGCACTTCGTATTGTTTTGTTACTGAAATGTGCTATATAATTAAACTTGCCTTGTCTTGCCTTAATAAAGAATGGCATTCTTTTACATAGCTTGATGCTGCCAAGGGGATGCAGGGCAGCTACATTATGCATTAAAGGTCACTTGCAACACTGATCTAGATATTTGATAACCTTATGTTCAAAACTGAATGCAAAATCTTAAATGGATCATCTGTATAAAAGTTTAAGGCAAAAAAACTGCCTCTTCTCCTAATTTGTAACTGTTTTTAGGGATTTTGCAGCTCAGACCTTGTCATCCATTTGGTCATTGTAGAAATCCTTTCTGTTTAACTTTGATTGCTGCTGGATCTTTCTGGGTCCACATCTTGAGGCAATTTAAATCATACTACTGTATGAAGGACTGCCCAGTACTTTTAGCTGCATCTAAGCAAAATATTTCTTTGCAAGAGGGGATTCGGCTAGCTGCTACTGTCTATATAACTTGTGATATAGTGCCACTGGAGGTAACGAGTGTCCACTCCATCTCTCTGCCTCATGTTTTTGTAAACCTTGCAGATTATGAGCTGCATTGGGCATTTCTTTTTTTGGTCTTTGTGGTTATAGCAGAAGCTTGTCTTGCAGTAATTCCTTAAAGTACTGTTCCAGAACAAATGCTGTGCTCTGCTCTTTTCTCTGTGTTTTACTCTTATTTTATAGTAGGCAAATGGGATTTTTCTCTTCTATAATCACACTGCATTATTGGTGAATGTTAATTTGGCCGCTCCTGATGTTTTAGATGGCTGCACTTCGAAGCAGATTTCTCTCTTACAAAAAGAGCTTTATTTGCCTGTTTTATTTATTTATCTGTGCTGTCTGCTCTACACAACAGCTTCCAAATTCAAATGTGACTTTTGGACATTTATAGCCTGTTTAAATAGATAAAATAAAAAAATAAAACATCGACACACAACCTCCTTGCTCACTGCATAGCATATTCCCAGTTTAACTGTCTTGTTCTTCTCCTTTTTTTTTTTTACTTTACATAAAAAAACTTCACTGCAGTTTGAATGTGAAATCTTCCATTTGGACTTTAAAATGCCCTGATTAGAGTTAATCAACACATCCAATTCCAGATATTTTTAACAAGTGAAAGCCTCCAGACTCACTCGAAGAGCAATTATTTACAGAGTTTTAAATACTTCACCCTTTAGAAATGAACAGAGTAGTTAATTGTTTTTGTTTCCCATTTGGTTCTACACACATCCTCTGGTGCTCAATGTTTTTTCCATTTTTATTTTGCAGCAAAGTGTGTTCTAGTTGTGACATAACAGGTGACCCAGAAAAATCAGAACTATGGCAGGACAGACTAACACAGACCTGACAGATTCACACAGCTAAGTTGTCAACAGCTGCAGAATATGACCAAATGGTCCAGTAGTTCATTCCAAAAACAATATCTTCAATAAGGTTTTTATACATACATATATATATATATATATATATATATATATATATATATATATAAATAAAAACACCACAATAAAACTCCTGTGAGTTCAAAATGTCCACTAGAAAGTGACACTGACTGCTGTTGTACAAATGCTGGAAATTATTTCCAATTAGTAAGGCATACTCAATAAAGGTGTGGTTCTGAAGGTGGGAACCACAGCCCACCTCTCAGTGCTTTCTGGCTGATGTTTTGGTCACTTTTGAATGTCGGTGGTGCTTTCATACTCGTGGTAGCATGACAAGGACTCTACAACCCACACAAGTGGCTCAGGTAGAGCAGCTCATCTAGGAAGGCACATCAATGCGAGCTGTGACTAGAAGGTTTGCAGGCCAGTACACAAGAGATGTGGAGGAGGCTGTAGGAGGGCAATAACCCAGCAGCAGGAGGCACCTTTGTGCATTTGCCAGAGAACACCAGGATTGGCAAATTCTCCACTGCCGCCCTGTGCTCTTCACAGATGAAAGCAGGTTCACACTGAACACAGTGACAGAGTCTGAAGACACTGTGGAGAGCAATCTGCACCCTGCAACATCCTTCTGGATGACCAGTTTGTCAGAGGGTCATTAAAGGTGTGGGGTGGCATTTCTTTGCACGGCTATCAATGAGAATATTTAATTCCTTCAGATCTAGGATATGTTATTGAGAGTTCACTTTATTTTTTTTAGCAGTATATAATTCTGTTCAAAGTGCACAAACACTTATAATAGCCATGATAGTCATGCTAACTTTTGGAGTTTTTAATATTTTTAGGATTTTGGTTATATTTTCTCTGGAGTGGAATAACCGCACAACTAAATACACATACAACAACTAAACAAGAGATGTTGAAGATTCTGAAATAACTTTTAACTTGACATGACCAGGGATTATACTCTTAGTCCAGCACTTAGTGGACGATTTTGAAAAAAAGAGGTAAAAACTATTAAGATCTTAGAAGAAGAAATGTTAATTTATTTTATATGGTTGTTAAAGTCTTTCTTAATCATTTCTTAACAACTGCCAACAAAACTGCCTACATTCAGAGCTGTAGACTCTCAATCAAACAGAACATGACTGCAATAAGTGCTTAAGTAGAAGATAACCAGACATCCTTCCTCGCTTTCTGAAGATGATAACTGTTAAGAGGATAAGAGGCAAAACATCTTTAAGAATCAAGAGAAGTTTAGTTGCCTTCTAATTAACCACTAAGAGCTACAAGGATAGAAAATGTGATGATGGTGACCTAAAATGTCCACTGTTTTTGAATTAAATTTACTTAGGATATTTAGGAACAGGGGGGATACTCCAGTTGAACACACCAAGGTAATGTCCTCTGTATTTTTATGTATTCATATTTTTCCTAATAGTTTATATATAAACTAGAAATAGATTACATTTGAACTGACTTTAGGACGATGATCTGGGTCTCCCACAAAACTGAAGCTAAAACAGTAGCTCAATGGTTTGGGCATATGTACTGCGCTTCATCGTTAACTTGCACTGTAGCTATAGCAACGGCCACACACAGGCTACTGAGGCTGTTAGTTAGTCTATCAGTCACAAAGACATTATTACATAGACGCCTCATTGGACTCCGCCGGCAGCGGGCCAATGAGGGCCAATAGGGCGGCCATCTTAGGTCAGACCATAATTCAGCCCGCTGCTGTAAGAATGAATCGGAGGTGCCTCAAAATTAATTTGAAAGGAAGACAAGTAAAGATTATAATAGAAATATGTTCAAAAGCTGGCTTTCCTTTACAAGAGTGAACAAATTAGGTACTATTATCAAAATAATACTGTAATAGGGCTTGGCTGTCTATTCTAAATACTGAAGTAAATAAGAAGCTACTCATTTCAATTATATTGGAATGTCTTTTGCGACCACTGTAGATAAAGCTTAAAATGAAAGATGGCATAAAAATCAAGTTTACAAGTTTAGAATGCCTTTAAAATCTGGCAGGGAAAGAGGAAGAGAGAAATGCACCGACTAGACTTTTCAAAAGTCATAATGATGCATTTTCAAGTTAAGACTCTGAAAATGGCCAGATTTAAATATCGGAATTAAAAACATTTTCTGCGGAGCACGCCGCTCAACCTACCTAGAAGTGATTGACTCTTGATCTCTTTTTTTTATTTACCCTGCATACAACCCTGCTTAGGAAAAACATGACCCGCGGAGGCTCAAGCTTTCTTTTTACTGGAGACGGCCATAACACCTGTGTCAGCGTCAGCAGTGAAAAGAGTTTTACATCACTGTGCTGATAGGGAGTAAACCAAGAACAAAGAAACTGCTCCAAAACAATCTCCTTCAAATTTGACTGGAGTGTTCTGCACTTCAACATTTCAAAGGCCTTGAGTGAAATGTTTTATCATCCGATTAGACAAAGACTGAGACATAAGATCCTGTGGGCCTGTTGCCAGAGATGGTGGAGCATTACAAAAGTAGATAGAATATGGTAGGAAGAGGACTCACTCTGAATCATTTACCTTCAACTGTAAGCCAGAGAAATGACTGAAACATTCGTGATTCCTGGGTATTTGGGTTTTTTTGGTGCCCCTGTTTTTATTATATCATATTTATTGTGTTTATTTAGGTATACCATAGTTGTTCATTATTTTGGGTATGGTTTATTTTCTTTATTTGTGTTCTGTTTCCTGTGTATTCTACTTTATTCCCCTAGTTTATTATTATTTTTTCCCCTTAGTTAAGTGTTTCCTTGTGTCTTAGTTCATCTCACTCTTTCTCATTCTCCCTGCTTACCTGCTGCTTCAGGTGCTTCACATAATCCTCTGATCAGCACAGCAGCTTACCTAGTATCCTCCACACCTCCCCCAGTAATAGTCCTCTGATGGCCATTTTTCTTGGCTGGATCCTTTAACCACCTAACACTTTGTTCTCTCATTAGTCTGCCTGTTTTTTCTTCATACAGGTGCTGGTCATAAAATTAGAATATCATGAAAAAGTAGATTGATTTCAGTAATTCCATTTAAAAAGTGAAACTTGTATATTATATTCATACATTACATACAAACTCATATATTTCAGATGTTTATTTTGTTTAATTTTGATGATTACAAATGACAACAAATGAAAATCTCAAATTCATCATATCAGAAAATTAGAATATTGTGAAAAGGTTCAAAATTGATGGCCCCTGGTGCCACACTCTAATCAGCTAATTAACTCAAACCACCTGCAAAAGCCTTTAAATGGTCTTTCAGTCTAGTTCTATAGGCTACACAATCATGGGGAAGACTGCTGACTTGACAGTTGTCCAAAAGACGACCATCGACACCTTGCACAAGGAGGGCAAGACACAAAAGGTCATCGCTAAAGAGGCTGGCTGTTCACAGAGCTCAGTGTCCAAGCACATTAATAGAGAGGCGAAGGGAAGGAAAAGATGTGGTCGAAAAAAGTGTACAAGCAAGAGAGATAACCGCACCCTGGAGAGGATTGTGAAACAAAACCCATTCAAAAATGTGGGGGAGATTCACAAAGAGTGGACTGCAGCTGGAGTGAGTGCTTCAAGAACCACCACACACAGACGTATGAAAGACATGGGTTTCTGCTGTCGCATTCCTTGTGTCAAGCCACTCTTGAACCACAGACAGCGTCAGAAGCGTCTTGCCTGGGCTAAAGAGAAACAGGACTGGACTGCTGGTGAGTGGTCCAAAGTCATGTTCTCTGATGAAAGTAAATTTTGCATTTCCTTTGGAAATCAAGGTCCCAGAGTCTGGAGGAAAAGAAGAGAGGCACTTCATCCACGTTGCTTGAAGTCCAGTGTAAAGTTTCCACAGTCAGTGATGGTTTGGGGTGCCATGTCATCTGCTGGTGTTGGTCCATTGTGTTTTCTGAGGTCCAGGGTCAACGCAGCCACATACCAGGAAGTTTTAGAGCACTTCATGCTTCCTGCAGCTGACCAACTTTTTGGAGATGCAGATTTCATTTTCCAACAGGACTTGGCACCTGCACACAGTGCCAAAGCTACCAGTACCTGGTTGAAGGACCATGGTATCCCTGTTCTTAATTGGCCAGCAAGGAGTTGGAGGAGTTTCCCAAAGGGCTTTCACTTCACTTCAATACACCAGACCCAACAATTCAGAAGAGCTAAAAGCCACTATTAGAGCAACCTGGGCTATCATAACACCTGAGCAGTGCCACAGACTGATCGACTCCATGCCACGCCGCCTTGCTGCAGTAATACAGGCCAAAGGAGGCCCAACTAAATACTGAGTGCTGTACATGCTCATACTTTTCATGTTCATACTTTTCAGTTGGCCAACATTTCTATAAATCCTTTGTTTTTATTGGTCTTCAGTAATATTCTAATTTTCTGATATGATGAATTTGAGATTTTCATTTGTTGTCATTTGTAATCATCAAAATTAAACAAAATAAACATCTGAAATATATGAGTTTGTATGTAATGTATGAATATAATATACAAGTTTCACTTTTTAAATGGAATTACTGAAATCAATCTACTTTTTCATGATATTCTAATTTTATGACCAGCACCTGTATGCCTTGCTCTCCTTGTAACTACACCTGTGGCTTTATCTATATAATATTATTAAATAATTATTTTATTTACAAATCTCTATGATGAGATCCAGGTGACCCTGCCTCTTGTCTTATCAACCGATGGATGGATGGATGGATGGATGGATGGATGGATGGATGGATGGATGGATGGATGGATGGATGGATGGATGGATGGATGGATGGATGGATGGATGGATGGATGGATGGATGGATGGATGGATGGATTTTGATAGTAGCTTTATTAACTCAACAAGTTACCAATGATGATGATGATTATTATTAACTTGACAATTTTCTACTGCATTTTGCACCACATGTAATTGGGACTGCACTAAACCTTTCCATGTTAATGCCCTTTTGCACCATTATTTTTTAAACTTGTTTCCTTTTCTCCTACACTGTTAACATGCTGATCACTGCTGAACTTTATTAGGGTAATGTTTATCTCACTGTTGTAAGCTGCTTACTTCACTGTTGTAAGCTGTGAGCAACGTAATTTTGATTTGTATACACTCGATGTATATAAAATTTAAAAAAGTTTGTCTAAGTCTAAGTCTCTAAGAGCCCCCAATCTAGTAGTCAAGGATTTAATTATAAGGTTGCATGTATTTGATTATACATTAAAATTCAGACACGATGCAGGTACGTTTGCCAGATATAGAACAAACTGACTCATCACAATACATCTTCCTTCCTGCTGCACAGGACGGTGAATGCTGAAGGATCTGTCCTTGGTGCTGAATGTGTAGCAAAATACATGCTATGTAGAGTTTCTTTAACCTAAATAAAGTGATTAGACCAGCATTTTTCCTTCATTTTTCTTCTACCATTGTAAAATGTTGTGCTTCCGTAAACAAGTTTTAATATAAGAGGGAAGAGGATGCTTTTTCATACACTTTATCATCCTGTGCCAGTGGTGGGAAAAAAGCCTTTTTTTGTCAAGCCGCTCTTTAAAAAAGGATGTAAAATGTTCTTTAAACTGCTTCAGTCTCAAATCAGGACTATGCATTCAGTGCACATGTGGGCAGAGGCCTCATGGTGATTCATTAATGAGCTAAAGGCAGAACATCACGCTGTGAGCCGAGTTCTGCTCAGATTGTGACCACTGATGGCACGCAGCTGTCAAATTGTGATCTGTGGGCCAACATTATCCTGGAATGGTTTGTTAGTTAAATAAACCACTTAACAGAATTATGTTTGGAGCTTAACAAAAGAGAGGAGCAGCAGTGAGGGCTAGAAATGGAAAATAAACAGGAATGAATGTGTTTCAAAACAATTAGAAATCCTTCATCAATGTCCCCTGTCTCATACAAACAGGTTGAAAGGCTATAATTATAGTCTGACCTTACAGCGAAACACTCATTTGTGTTTCATTTTTTTTCTTTAACTTCTCCCAGGTTGAGGCATCTTCAGTTTATCTAATATTATATATTTGGTTTTTAAGAAATAACCTTAAGACTTTTTAAACTGGTGGATCTTGTTTAATAGTGTTATTCGGTTACTTTTGCAATGGATTAAATGAGAATTTTGTTTTAGGTTTGTGTTTTGACCAATGCATCCCATGTCTTAGCTTTGCATTTTACACCAACAATAATGATCTTTTCAAAAGTAATTTATTGTTATCAATGAGGGAATTAGTGGTGTTATTAATGCCCCCTCGCCTACAGATTTCTGCATATTCATGGGCTACTCTAATCTAAAATGAAGATGAAAGCTCTGTGAGATGGAAAAGAACAGTTTCTGCAGTTTTCCTAGCAGCACGGATGCTTATCTTTTCCCCAATTCCTTAGTTATCAGAATTTCATAAAGCTGAATATGATATTAAATATAGTCTTTTAGTTCATACCCATCAAAAGGGTGCCCTTTTCAATTGTTCTGCTCCTGCTTGGCAGTTAATTTGTTCTTTTAATGCCATACTTTGCTACTAAACTTTATTTTCCCTATCAATATTAACAAGGACTCTCTAAAAAATAGAATTAAATCTACATAATTGTTTTTTTTATCTGTGCATGAAAACATAAAGGATGTCTTTAGTTTTGCAAGCTCAATATCTGCAGAAGAAGTTCATTTACACGGAAGAAAGGCCTCCTGATCTCTGTGCAGTTTTAATGTGAAAGGATCTAAAGTTACTGAACCTATGAGCAAAGACTGATAGTAAGTTTAGTAGCTGTATATGCAGAAATAACAGGATTGAAAAATATGATAGAAGGCATTCATCATATTTAGCCAGTATTTGCAGCAGTTGCTTTTGGAACTAAAAGAAAACAGATTTTTTTTTTTTACAGGGAGGCCAAGAGAGTTCTTGGTCCTGCTGGGGTCCTTCTTCCTTCAGCTCAGTCCAGAGGTTTTCTGTGGAACCTTGGTATTCAGACTAAAGGGCACTTTACACTGGTGGGATCAAAAGCTCATAAACAACAACACCTCTGTTATTTGTTATTTTATGTCAAACAACCAAAAGCCCATGCTGCAAGGAGGAACAACCAGCAATCCAATTTCATCCTGTTCTAGTTACATCTAATCATAATGCATTTAATTCACATCTAAATGCCTCTAATTAAACTACCCAAGGCTGGAGTCCAGTAATCTCAACTCACTTCAGCACAGCGCATCTAATATGTGTTGAAAGTGCCAACTGATGCATATTAATTAACAAGATGCTCCAGCAGTGCTCCTGATGTGCCTTCTGCTTAGGATGGCTATGGGAGAAGTTTCACTTTTTTGTGTGTGTGTGTGTCTGAATCATTAATGCTCTCTTGATCATTATCCTGAACAAAATACCAGTAAGGACATATTATGGTTCTAGTGGAAGAGGCAACTCTTTTTACATCATTCTGATCATTTTAATGAAAGTGGCATTTTGAAGAGTTCATGTTAGGGTTGAAGACAGTGGCCAAAATGTAACTGTTTAAAATAACTGTTTCACAAATGTATTGTCTGTTTTTACACCAAACCTGGGATGTCTGACATGGGAATCTGAATCATTTTGGACCAAAATACGCATCATCAGTTAAAGCCTAAGTAGCATTTAGCTAAGAATATACATTTACTCCAAAAATAGAAAATTAAAAACAATCCACTGGACTTTGTATCCAGGTTTGAAGACATTTCTCTTCCCATCCAAGAAGTTTTTTCAATTCAAATGTCAGGAATAGCGTTAAGTTTGAGGTTTTATACAGTTGCCCAGCGAAGCCTTGTTTTTGATTTGAAAACATGCAAATTGAAATGATTGAAGGGGTCTACCCCTTTGGAATGGGGGTCATTTGGCTTCTTTTGTTAGCCTGCAATGCCCCATACCCATCTAAGTGTCAACTCAGTCATTTTTTAAAAGGAGTTGCTTTTCAAAATTAAAGTCCTGTAGATCTTTTAATACACTTTTATTTCACCAGGTGTATTTGTTTGTTTGATTTTATATTTCCACCAAGACTAACCCTACATCTCTACTCCGGGTCAGAGCTGAATCAGATGAATCGCGGCTAATTGGCGCGAACAATACCCTCTATTAAGAAATTGATTCTCTTTGTTTGGAGAGTCAAGCATCACTTCCATTTTAGCTTTAAGAATACTTTTGTGGAAAAAAAATTTAACATTTAGGTCAGTTTGGTGTGTCCTTGTGTTGCAAGAAAAAGATAAGTCCTAGATCAAGTGTAAAAAGGTGCAAGAAGATGTTTGATTACAAGAGGGTTAAAATTTAAGTTCTGCATAGAAAACCACACTTTAGTACCCTAATCCTGGAGTTAAAGCTCAGCAGCAGTCTGTTGTTGCTGCAAAGTTAATAGACACGTTAATGCATGTCCTTGTACTTGGAATGTCTTTCTAGCTGGCTCTCCTACTACTGGTAGTACGGTAGGGTGCTACAACAGTAGTGCATATCTCCTACCTTAGTAATTATTTAAAATTAAAAATCCCCCCACAAATGACCAAATTACTTTTTTCTGAAACCAAAGCTCCTGTGATGGTACTACTGCTCCTTGATAACAGGCAGGGAAGGACTCACTGGAACTTGAATAATTTGCTGTCGGTTTTCAGTGAGGTATTACAACATGGTTGGCTTGGACAGTACTTATTTCATAGCTGTGCCAATGGCCTCCATCTGGGATATTGGCAGTTCAAAGGCTCTGCCAGTAGATGGTGCCACATCTGTTTCTGTTACCTCAATGTGCATTCTAGGGTTCTATTAAGGCTTAAAAAGGACCATCAAGATGGACACTTGGAGTATAGCCTTTTTTCCATATAATCAACTGAATCTGGGCTTTTGGTATAGGCAAATAACATGGCAATGTACCTTTTAGTGATCTAGTCATGGTAGTTTGACCTGTGCAATAACAATATTTCTCTGTTCAAGCAATTTTTTTTCTTGTTGCTTAAACTATTAACAAAGACTTAGCATTATTGGAAAGTTACTAAGATGACAAACCAACATTGACAGGCACAGCACCTTTCGGTAACACTTTATTTGAAGGGGTGTACATAAGACTGACATTACACTGTCATAAACATGACATAACACGTGTTATGAACATTAATGAATCTTTATGAATGTTAAGGACTGTTGTCATTAATTGTCATTCGGTAAATTATGACACTATTAAAGCAAAGTTGACATTGTTTAAAATGTCTTTGTTATGACAACTTGACATTAACAGAGACAAAAATGTCTTTGTTATGACAACGTGACATTAACAGAGACAAAAATGTCTTTGTTATGACAACGTGACATTTACAGAGACACAAATGTCTTCATTATGACAACTTTACATAAACCCAAAACTCATAACCCATCATAAATATGTCATGACAGATCTAATTATAAACCTTTAAAAAGTTATTGTTGTGCATTTTACATTAAATTACACTGTCATATGTGATTGTTCTTAACTTTGGCTATCATGAGACCATTTAAATTGTATAATAAAAATGTCTCCTTATAGGACTAGTTATAAATATGTCATTAAGCGTTTATATCCTGTCAAATGCATTAATAACATTGCCATGAAAATGTTTCCTTACCTCAAGTAAAGTGAAACATATAGGACTAGTTATAAATAAGTCATTGAGCGTTATTATGCTGTCAAAAGCTTTAATAACAGTGCAATATCTTCCTAGACCTTTAAAACTATTTATTACACTGATAAATGCTTTTAAATACTTTAACAAAACCAATCCACAAGTAAACACAAACACTTTCTTTTATTTGCTTTAAACAATATTATTATTTTTTCTTCCTCCAACAGAGAGTTCAATTTCTAGCAGTGTTTCAGCACAAACTTCAGTAGAAAAAAGAAAAAGTTGTTCTTCCTCAAACAGAGGGATCAACTTCTTGTTCTGCAGATTTTATTTCTGAAATACTAATTAAAACAACTGAAAAAACAATTACTTCTTTAACAAAGTTGTTTCAAAAGTCATAGTCTATATTTAGTTGAGATATTGTTTAACATCATGGAAAAGTCTGCCCAAGACACCATTATAATGACAGACACCTAACCAGTGGTGCCACTCTATCATTTTGAGGTGACTCTGTAGTGTCTCAGGAGTTCGATTGCCTCTATGACGCCATATTTCCAACTTGTAATTCTGCCATGCGCGCTCAATGTGTTGAGTATGAGCACCAGTGACTGGGTCAACAAAGTTTTTTTTATGGCAGACAGAGTACTGGTGATATCCATACTGGGAAAGCTGCCCCCTGTAGGCACGCCATTCATCTGTGAGGATAGATGTCCTAGGTCTGATATGTCGTCGTATTTGGCATGTAAGGGTTTGCCTTGAGCGGTCCTTGACCAGTTTCAGAATGGGTTTTCTAGAATTTTCATCAACCTCCAGCATCCCGAAGACCCACTGGCGTTTGCGATGCGATGTTTTGCCACATCTGCCACGATGGTACTGAAACGTAAAGCAAAGGAGACAAATACTTAAATTTACATAAAAAGAGGGAAAACCTCCTAATCCAGTGTTTATCCTACCATTTTATAAGGGGGCACCCTGCCAAAAAATCGATGGCCACCCCCAAGAAGGTCAGGGAATATTATAAATTACTATAGGTCTGTAGAGGAACATGGTTAATTTAATCATAATTAGCTGTTCTAAATTGTGCCAGATTGTATCCGAAGCTATTTCTATCTCTAGGCTCACACAAGGTAGACATTAATCCACCAACAGGTACAAGGAGAGCTTAATTTTACAAGTGTATACCCAGTGCCAAGCGCGGTGGTTACCTGCTGTAGAAAATTTAGGAATTTGTCACAAAAAAAATTTAGTTTCGCAAAACTATCAAGGGTAAAACGTCCTGTATTTGGGTTCAGAAAATTCCAGGTGTGATGAAGCCTTTTTTTTCTCCTAAGCTAAGATGTCCCTCCTACTTTCAGCTCAGTCACCTGGGTTTGCACGCAGGTAAAGTCACACTATCGCCATCGGACAGAACACACTGAGTTCCAAAACATTTTTATCACTTGGGCTGGGAGCGCAGGATCCAAAAGGATAAATGTGTGCTTATCTACAACAGAAAAGGACACATTTGTTTATTTTATGTCGTTCCCCAGTTAACTCAATAAACTGAGAATATTTAATATAAGTATGACTCGATTATTATAAACATTAGTGCTCAATACGGGACATTGTCAACAACTAAACGCCTCTATAGGCATGGTTCCACTGGCTCGAACAGGCCGTGCACAGCAGGAGTCCACTCACTCCCAAGTATCTCAGGAGTGTTTTTTTCCAGGCCTTTCTGCTTTGCTCAAGAGTGTGGTCAGTGTGTCCTGGCCTGAGAGAGGTTTTGAGTGAATTCCCTTTTTTTCAGAGATTGGCTGCAGGAAGTGGAGAAATTAGGTTTGCTCCATGGAGGTCCAGAAGAATTGAAGACCAACATATAATATTATGGACCACTATGAACAGAGTGGGGCAAATCCAAATATGTTTTTTTTTATCGTCAAAACCATGAACCACTCCTGAAGGGTAAAAATAAGCATTAGGAAATCGGAGTATTTAAATTTATTTTCACAAAATGTATATCTGGTTATGTAAAAGGTTAAATTAGACCTGCATAAAGAATTATAACTTACCTTTCGTTTGTGAGCAAATTTGCTCTCATCAATAATAACGAAGCGATGACGACCACCAACTTTCATTCCTCTTTTCCTCAGGCGCACAACGGCAGCCATGCACACCTTCAAATGTAAAAAAAATACATCAACAAGTTGACTTGTAATATTGCCTAACAATGATATTTGACAAATATAATGTATTCACAGGTTTAGGGAAGAAGTGACTTTGTATGTGCATTTCTACGTATTAACTATTATGTTTGTCCAATACAAGTGTTACTGAGTGAACCTAGGACTGGGATATAAATTTGATTTTAACGGTTAATTCAAATTTGCAAATTTGCCATTTATGAAGGTTTAATTTTTGGAAAATCAAGCCAATCCGCTCCATGGCCCTCCGTCCCTCCCTCCATCTATCGATAAATAGAAAGTGTAAATTGTTTTGGTAAAAGCTTGCATTGTTGAATATATGTTTAGGAAAGTATACTGTGGAAATAAGCCATCAGGAAGTCCACAAAATGCAGCAAAAGTCTTCAGCTGATCCAAAATGCTGAAGCAAGAGTTCTGATAAAAATCAACAAGAGGGATCATATTTCTCCAATTTAAGCTTCCCATAGTTGGCTTCCTGTTAAATCAAGAACAGATTTTAAAATTCTCCTTCTAACGTATAAAGCCCTTAATAATCAAGCTCCATCATATATCAGAGCTCTGATTACCCCGTATGTTCCTAACAGAGCACTTCGCTCTCAGACTGCAGGTCTGCTGGTGGTTCCTAGAGTCTCTAAAAGTAGAATGGGAGGCAGATCTTTTAGTTTTCAGGCTCCTCTCCTGTGCAACCAACTCCCAGTTTTGGTCCGTGAGGCAGACACCCTGTCTGCTTTTAAGACTAATCTTAAAACTGTTCTTTTTGACAAGGCTTATAGTTAAAGTGGCTTATGTTACTCTGAGCTACCTCTATAGTTATGCTGCTATAGAATTAGGCTACTGGAGGACATCAGGGTCTATTTTTCTCACTCTATTGAGTTCTACTGTTATCAATTTTGCATTGCTTGTTGTCATTTCAGCTTTTAACTTTTGTTCTCTCTCATTTTTTTCTTCATAGTAAGTACACACTGTTATCTGTAACATCATCCAGGTAAGACAGATCACCTGCTATTACCATCTAATGTAGAACAGATTACTGGATCAATGTGTGCTTCTGTGCTTGTTTGTCTCTCGTTGTCTCTGCTCTCTCTTCTCTAACCCCCAGTCAGTTGAGGTAGATGAGCATTCACACTGAGCCTGGTTCTGGTTCTGCTGGAGGTTTTTCCTTCCCGTTAATGGGGAGTTTTTCTTTCCACTGTTGCTTCATGCTTGCTCAGTATGAGGGATTGCTGCAAAGCCATGGACAATGCAGACGACTCTCCCTGTGGCTCTACACTTCTCCAGGAGTGATGCTGCTTGTCAAGCCTTTGATGCATCAACTGGTTCCCTTATATAGGACATTTTTTGACCAATCTGTATAATCTGACTGATTTTGATTTTGTAAAGCGCCATGAATTGGCGCTATATAAATAAAATCGAATTGAACATACTCGAAAGATGAAACTTTTTTTACCCTAACACTAGGGTTTCTGCTATATGTAATTGATCATGGCGCTGCCACACAAAAATAAAAGCTGCCACACCTTCAGAATCAATTCAAAAATGTTAAAATAATGTAAAGCATATGATATAGCATAACTATATCATATGATGTAAGTTTTGTGAAAAGAAAAATTATTGCACTATTAGTCACAATACAGGCACTTATCTTTGTTCAAGTGGAACCTTCTATTTATTTTAGCCTTATTTTAAGGTTTACTCTTCAAGCCCAATAGGGAAATCCATTTTTGTTTGTTAATGTTTTTTGTCAGAAAAATTATGTGACTGATTTCCTAGTTTTATCTAATTTTTAAGGAAAAAAATCTATTAAAATAATGTATCACAGATTTTATTTTTAAGCCATATCACTCAGCGCTAAGTGAACTAAATAAATGTGTAGTACTATTGAATTCAACTATACATTTTGACTTCAAACAATTAAATTAGATTTTTTTAACAGCAAATGAATAACAGTAACAGATAATAATAATGCAAAAACCTTTCTTAGAATTGTTGTCATTCTTGTGAGTGTCTTGGAACTTGCTGCTATTCCCTCTGAGATCATGGTTAGTTGTTTCAGTTGTAAACCTTGTGAAAACCTGAAGAAAAAGACATTAAGTAACATAAGCGAAATGGAATTGTACTATCTTAATGATAAAGACATGGCCTGCTATTGACTTAAGACTTACAAAAATGAATATACATTTTATTTTTAATAACATGTAAACTGTACCTTAACATGAACTCAAGCCATTTTGCCAAAGGGGTGTGAGACTTTGTGAATATGGACCCATTACGCACTGACAATGGGTTGCTTTTGTGATGCTTACATACCCTGATGGGAGAAAAAAGGAAAAACCTGGATCAAGGTTACATAACAGCTAACGTTTTGCTGTACGAGAAAGCCAAGTTAACTTTGCTAGAGCACTGCCCATACAGTTTGTTTTGCACTATTCCTTTTAAGCTGTATTACAAAATTTGTACCAACTAGCTAATTGCTAAGTTTACAGTTACGTATATAACGTTAGATCAAAGCTTCTGCTTACCAACGCAGCCCATCGTTGCGATCGCATTTTAAAAGTTTCCTTCTCCGATGGCATTTTGCACAATTCATCATCCTCTTCAGAATACCACATCTCTGCATCCATTTCACTATTCGTCTTTTGTTTTTCTTTGTATCAGGACGCCTAATATTTTTAAGAAGTCCGCGTAACAATCTTGTCATTTCTACAGCCTGCGATCATTCAGCCCGGTATTTTTTTTTCAGCCCGGTATTTTGGGTTAGGACCCCAAGAAACTTCTGGGCGCTATTTTACGTTGCCAGACAGAAAAGCGCCCCCACCTGTTTATGTTAACAATACAGACAAACGACACATTGGAAAGAATTAGACAATATTCAACATTTAGCGTTACAATTATGTAAAGGAATATTTAAAACAACACCAACAAAACCTTTTAAAGTATTGATAGGAAAAATGCATTTACAATTAAAAACAACTCAAATGGTAATAAATTATTGTATATACTTAGCAGTCATCCAGATGAAACAACATTAGAGACTCTAAAACCATGCTGGGAAAAAGACATAAAGTGCGGTTGGATAATCAATAAGAAGTTAAAAGAACACAAATAAGTAACGAAAACATAAATTCAATAGTAACATTAACACAGATTCCACTATGGATTTTAACAAATACAAAAGTAGTTTAGCATTTATGAACCAAAAATAAATTAATAAAGATAAAAAGGAAAAATAAGTCATATTCAATTCATATATACTGCAGGAATACATACAGTAAATAGTTTTTCTTAATATGTAAAGATATTGACAGATACATCAAAAAACTCTTATGGCCACATAAGAAAAGCAAGTGTTGTACCAAAAGTGCAAAGAAAACAAATCAATAAGGGACTATCAGTATACACGGGATAATTTTTATCCATTCTATTAGCATTACAGTGGATAGAGTCCTAAAACCATTAAAAGCATTGGTAAGTTTGGATTCGAGTTCTGCACTTATACATTTAAAGCAAAGTCACTCTGAAAGCAGACAAGACATTTTAGTTTAAATACAGCATGCGTTGTTCAGAATTCAGATAATGGAATTATTAATTTTTTTAATGGGTACCAGCAGCCATTGAAGGCCAAAATGGCAACAACAAAGGAAAATTAATTTGTGTAATTACAATAAAATCAGAGGCGAGAAGTGTAGTTAAACAAATAAATAAATAAAAAGTGACAAAATTAATGAAAAGAAGCAAAAAAGAGTAGATTGTATTATATGATTCAATGTGATACAATCAAGAGAAATGAGAACAGGACAGAGAAACAGGAGGGAGGATAAATTAATAAATAATTAACGTTTGGTCACACAGGATCTAATTATATATTGCATATATTCATTTTAAGAAATAAACAATATGGGAAGATGTCAACATTGTGTAGATATTGTAATATTAGCATGTGGGAGATATGAAAAAGAAAGAAGATAGATGATAGAAGACCTTGGAAAGATTCAAGAAAAAAAATAATGTAATAATTATATTGCTGAAAGATTAAGACAGTAAAATTATCATAATATGATTACATTTTTTTAAAAGCAACAAAGGTGGGTAATGAAATTTGAGGATAGCAAGAAATTAAATAGAATTAATTGATAATCATTCTGTACCCCACTCCATGTCGGTAGATGGCGGTAGTGCTCAGATGGTGTTTTTTTGCAAACCGCCAAAAAAAAAACTCCACGAAGAAGAACACCACCTTCGTCTTGTGTGCCTGCCTAATGTAAGCTAGAAGAAACGTCTGGACCAGACCATATTTTACTTGCGGTGTAAAAGGGAATAGAGGTAACTCCCCATATATATATAAAAGGTAGTGATGGTGAGATGAAGCCTCATGAGGCATTGAACCGTTTGGCCAAATTGCTTCAACGATCCCCACAGTTCATGAGGCTTCATGTGAACATGTCACCACCTACTGGTGGACAGCAGAACTACAGTTTGTAATAAAATCTGTGATTTTTTTTTTTTGTGCAACTTTTTTTCTTTTTTTCTCTTTTTAAGTTCCCTTGAAATTGTTAATGGTTGGTGTGTATAATAAAATCTTTTGTAAGTTTTTTTAAGTGTAAAATTCACAACAATCATTTAAGGTGCACAGTTTTTCTGCAATTTTATTGAAATAAACTCAAGCAGACAGTGAAAGTGTTTGTGCAAATTGGGCAATGATGAACAAAATGAAAGGTGTTAAGTCATTTTTATTCAAACATGATAGTTTTTCCATGTTTTTTGGTTTTAATCAGATTGGAAGTTGTGTTCAACCAATCTTTTGACTAAACCGGCCTAATTTACCCAATCTATATTTTTACTCGGGCAAAACAATGCAGTTTAGTCTCATCAGCCAAAATAATTAAGTTTAATCGCAACTTTCAAAAGAGAGAGACAGGTCTTGAACATCAACCTCTAGCATGAGAGTGTGTCCCTTACAGAGGACGCCACTCATGTAGATAGTCTAATCTGGGAGAAAATAGTTGTTAAAACTGACGTGTTAAGACTGGCTTTGTCTGGTGGTTTGCTCAAATTTTGATCATTATATTGTTTATTCAAACCAAATTAGCTTTAAGCAACTAGATTGGTTGGAAAAACAACCAATTTATTCTTAGAATCTATCCAAACTTTATCCAGCTGACAGCAGCTCTCCTCCAATCTCCCACATCTTGACTGAACACTGAGGCTGTTTAGATGCCTGTCAAAATTCTTGCGCTTCCCGAACCACATACCGAAGCGGTCACGTGGTATCACGGTAGCGAGGCCACGGACGTCATCAATTTTGGCCCCGCCTCTAAATGAATCACGCCTCGACACGCGCTTCGGGGAAACGCCCCCTCCATTACTCGACACACGCCTCGAAGCCTCGGCTCATCTCATAACATCACTAATAAAAGGTAAGCTTATGCTTAATATTTAATTACATTTTTTAAGAAAAAAACAGTTTTCGTTCCATCTAAAGTTGATTTCAGCTAGCTTTCAGTTAACGTTAGCTAAATTCAACTAACTCTTTATCTAGAACATTAGTCATTAATGTTGTACACATTCTAGAAATTCTGGCATTTATATTTTTTTCTCAAATTTAAATCTAGCAAACAAACTACCAGGTCAAAGTTACGTTTTGTGTGTTTTACTAAAGCAACTTGACTGATGTCACATGCTGCTTGTGTTCTTTTTTTGTGCCAATTTTAGCGAGATGGAGACTCGTTTTGGCAAAAAGACACGCGATGGGGGGGTACAGGACGCTGTCGAAGACGTGCAAGAGGTCGTGGAGGAGGCTTTCGTGGACAAGCCACAAGATTTAGAACTCGTCTCCGTTGGTCAAAAGCCTAAGAAGCAAATGAAATATTCCCCAAGGAAACTGTGTAAGTCATTTTTGGTGTACTATTTTCTCCAGAAGGGCTTGAAATTTACTCATCCCACCAGCCCAGTTAATACAAAAGTTACATTTTAGGCTGCTAAAGGTTTTTAATTTGTCTGTAAACTATATCATCTGATGTTCAATCTCTTTATTTAGTAACGCTTCAATGTCTTACGGCCTTTTGAAGGCATATTTTCGCCTGAAGATTTTTTTTATTTCATAGTGGTGTTATAACACCATCTAAAATGTTACAGTTAAGCATTATACATCCATTTTTCATTGATAAGCTTATTTGTCAATATGTAGAAATGCACATACAAAGTAATTTCTGGTTCAGCGAATACTTTTGTGAAGTTAAATAAATCGTATTGTTTAAATGTATCACTATCTGCGCAGTTAAGCACAATAAGCCTTCATAAAGGACTGTTGCTTTGCTGATTTTTATCTTATTTATAGCCTTTTTCTTACAAATTCATGCTAGCGTATCCAGTCAAACCAAGCTAATATCTTGTCGTCTAACAGTATTTTTAATCTGCATTATGCACTCTGATTAGGGAACTTTGCGTCACATTACCAGGACGCATTGGACAGTGATTTTTATTCGTTTTCTATACGGTTTTGGAGGGCAAACCACTATGTTGATGGTATCAGTGGAAAATCTAAGATCTCACGTTTTGGATAAAAAAAAAAAAGGAAATTAGTAGCTATTATGGATTAAGAGATACATCCAAAAATGTACAATAGCCCTTGAAGGTTTAATAAGCCTCTTGCAAACATAAATAAGCCATTGCATTTATTTTTAAATATTTTATGAAGGCATATTAAGTGACAAAAATATGCATCTTGTAGAGCTGGAAGATATGGCTCAAAAATAAGATAGATTAATTGATTTTTATTCTCCCTTAAATTTCTTACTAAAAATTAAGAACGCCATGAATTACTTTCAAAAGCTGACTTTTATTCGAATTCTAAGTGCAACTAAATCCAACCTGTGAAACATTCTGGAAAAAAGTACTTTGTAGCCCCTGCCACTGAAAAGGATTAAACATAACACACTTAATATTAAAATCAAATGTTTTTACCCAATACATATTTCCAGGGTCACCAACGGGGGCAGTGGAGTTGACCAAACTGAAACATCAAGCAAAGATGGATAGACAGAAGATTGATCATCTTGAGGACCGCATTAAATACCTGGAGGAGGCCAACAGGGAGCTGAAAAAGGACAAAAACTTCCTTCTGTCACAAATTAAGGAAGCCACTGTGGCACCTGCATCTAGCAGCAAGTCAGGTACAACGGTCATAAAATCAATAGCAAAATAGTATGGATTTTGAAGTGTAGAGTGACATGGTTATGCTCACTGTGAGGCGTTGTACATAGTGCACCAAAAGGCTATTATTTTATAGTCATAGGAAACCAAGCATTTAAGGTGCAGACGTCCACCTCAAACCAAGATGACTCACATGTAATTTTAATATTACCCCTTTAAGTAACCTGGCTCTGGCCAGATGGATGTAGTTCCGCCGACCTTCACACGGCTCCACACATCCATCTGGACTTGCTGCTATTGTGATGGATTTCCATTACCCATAAAATGGATGGACCAATCATAATTTCCGCTTGGGATTTGTGACATATGTCTGAGTAGCAACCTTTTGGATTCAGGCAAAGGCGCCTCGCAGTTTACTGTATTTTCTGGATTATCAGGCACACTTAAAATCATCACATTTTCTCCAAAAATGATGTTACACATTTTTAATCTGGTGCACCTTATGATTACCATAGTTCTTGTGCTTAATTCAATAAATTTTTTTAGATAGCAATAATTCATGAAACATGTCATCTCAAGGCACTTTACAAAGTCAAGTTCAATCATATTAAACAGATTGGGTCAGATTTTACAGATTGGTAAAAAAAAAATCCTATATATGGGAACCAGTTTATTGCATCAAAGTCTTGACAAGCAGCATCACTCCTGAAGAAGCGTAGAGCCACAGGGAGAGTTGTCTGCATTGTCCATGGCTTTCCAGCAATCCCTCATACTGAGCAAGGATGAAAAACTCCCCATTAACGGGAAGGAAAAACCTCCAGCAGAACCGCGCTCAGTATGAACGGTCATCTGCCTCGACCGACTGGGGTTTACAGAAGACAGAGCAGAGACACAACAAGAGAGACAAACAAGCACAGAAGCACACATTGATCCAGTAATCTGTTCTACAGTAGATGGTAATAGCTATCCAGAGCTGTCTTCAGTGGGTGATATCTAAGATAACAGAACGCCAGACAAGATGTACCTACTATGAACAAAAAAGAGAACAAAAATTTAAAAGAAGAATTGATGACAAGCAATGCATAATTGAAGAGCAGTAGAACTCTATAGAGTGAGAAAAACAGATCACAATGTCCTTCAGTAGCCTAAGCCTATAGCAGCATAACTACAGAGGTAGCTCAGGGTAACATGAGCCACTCTTAACTATAAGCTTTTTTAAAAAGGAAAGTTTTAAGATTAGTCTTAAAAGTAGACAGGGTGTCAAATGAATAAACCAGGGAGCCAGCTCCCTGTGAATTATCACCTTCTTTTTCAAGGGAGCTACATTGTCTTATGCAGGATGCAATGGCTAAGTCACACCGTTAACAAAGGTGTCGATTTGTGAAAGGCAAGAAACAGCATTGCTGCCATCTACAGGACATTTCTGCAATGCTAAGGATATTAAAAGGGGGACAGACTCTTTAAGTTTGGATACATCATTATCCGATAAAGATCTAATATAATGGAACGTTCTTTTGGGGGTGGAGAACTCAGATTAAACTCAAAGGTTATTAAAAAATGGTCACATAAGACAGG